>NW_020528270.1:600000-783110 GCF_003368295.1 Carassius auratus | reverse complement strand
AAAGGAGGTGGAATAAAAATGAGCTCCTAAATCTTAATCCCGGATTCTGGAAGATATATTCCTCAAACCATCGGACAAGAGGAGGTGGTGCTGGTCCTTCACGAGTCACTCTAATCTGTTAATTAAGCCTATATATAAAGTCTTAATATATAGTATTTCACAATACTTCATAGTATTCTAATTAAATAATTTTTTGGAATCTTAGATCTCTCAGAACCTGGCACATTGTAATTCTGAGACTCCCAGGAAAGTGGCAGTTCTGTAAAATGTTGGCGCTGGAGACTAAATGCTCCCTGATAGTTTCACACCTAATTCACTTAACACACACACACACACACACACACACATTAACCACAGTGACAGAGGGACAGAGTGACATCAGATGTATGATAGTGTTTTAATTTTCTATCATCCATATAATGTTGTATAGTCATGGAACTATGCATATTTCCTCAGAATGACTTGTCTGCTATGTGTACATTTTTTTGAAGTGTTTAGAAGCTGCACTTTAAAAAAATAAAAGACATTTACTGGTTACTTTTTTACTGTTATTTCAAAAAATCACCACGCAAAATCATTCAAGCTATCGAAAATTCATTCACACCTGTTCTGTCAGATAAATTCTTTAAACAGTGGTAAAGAGGATGTGGTGCTGAACCTTCAAGAGTCACTCAAACGTATCTGTCCATAAAGCTTATAAAGAATTATTCTTAATATACAGTTCACAATACTTCAGCTTGTTATTCTAATTAAGTGAGGGTCATTTTATCAGTAAAATACATAAAATACATATTATTTTTCTTTGAAAGATTTCTATAAATGATTTAAATCATACTTGTTTTACAATAATTATTTAAAAGTAATCCTATAGCTCCATCTGGTGGTCATTATTGGAACTAAGAATTGCAAGCTTGATTTATAAGTTATGATAGTTTTAATTTTATGCTGGCTCTTGAAAATGATAAAGCTATGAAACTTACTGTGCTTCCTTCAAATGATGACTTCTACGTATATAAAAAATTATGAAGAGTTGGAATGAAAAATTTTAAAGATATAGTAAAATAACGATTGTATTTTTTTATGTTACTTTAATAAATCGCTATGGCCACACCATTTAAGCTATCCTAAACCCATTCGCAATTTAACATCTTCAGTATATTAGCTTCATGTTAAAAAAGTTTGCTGTGAACTTGTGTCTTCTTGGAGGAGTATGAATTCATTTACAGGCTGATTTTATCATAAATCCACAATAAAATTTCTGAGTTCTGTATCAATCTGTGTTGTTGTTTGTTTTTTTTGTTTTTTTTATTTTTCATAGGAAGATAACTGACCCTTTACTCTCCTTTTTAATAAATGTGCTTATAACCCAAGAACAAGCTTTTTATAGCTGTATTTATAAACTGCTTACTACTGACTATTAATATTGGGACAAGGCTTTATAAAGCATGAACTGAATATTTACTGTTTGAGTTTGAAATTATTATTTGCAGCACAAATAAGGTTTTTTAGGATTTTTAAAAATCCCTAAAACTGTCAGAAAAGGATAAGGCCTATAAGATTTTATGTGAGTGGCTAAATTTATTTGTTTTTATAACTATAATGCATAAACTATGAAATTATACAAAATGTATAAAAATGTACAACAGTTATTCTTTTCCAATGTTTTTTATTTATTTATTTATTTTTTTTTTATTTTATTTACATTTCAAAACATTTGCCTACTGCAATCATTCTAAACAGCTTGAATAAAACCTGTTAATATTTATTATAGACCACTGTAACTGTGTATAATCTAACAAACAAGTTTATTATGAAAATAAAAGTGTACACCAGATAAATTGGACGATAAAGAAATTGCTAACAATAGTATAATAGAGCATGTTTTAGGTTTTTAGGCGTTTAGATGCAGAAATGGACAAATCAAATGTAAAATAAATGTAATTGATTTAATTAAATATAGATTAATTCTTGTTAGAGCAAAATAATAAATAAATAAATAAATAAATAAATACGTACACACATTAAAAAAAGCAGCCAAGATGAATGAGTTTCATTTTTTATATGGATCAAAATTGAAGACAGAAGCAGCTGGTATATGCGGTCACTTAATATTAAAATCCAGTAGATCCATTTCAGATTTATTTCTCAACAGTTTATGTTCACGTGGCTGTTTTCGTTTATAGTCGCCAAGCTATTATGTATTTTGAAATAATCTTGTCCGTGATGTGTTCGTTCGTACGACGAAAGGCAGAATCCTGCAGCTCGAGAGATATGTTATTCTGCCAGTCGCGCTTTCAAATAGTCTTGCACACTTAAACGGGTCACAAACACCTGCATTTAGCTCTTGTAGTGTTACAATGGGTTTATTGTGTGCATTTGTGGTAATATTTTATTTAAAAAAGCTCTTAAACAAGAATAAATTCGTTTGTTTTGAGCTCGACACTGTACGCGCTGATCGGAGGCAGTGATTTCAGATAGGCAGCGCAAATATTTCATTTTCACACAAACAGTTCAAAAACATCTGAATTTAGCTCTTGGTGTGTTCTAATTGGTTGATTGTGTGATATCGCTGTAATAATTTATTTTTAAAAGCTTTAAAACAGGAATAAATTCGTTTTTTCTGAGCTCTTTACTCCAGACGCTCGTGATCACAGCGGTGATTCATCTCTCCTATTTCTCACGTATCTCTGGCCAGAAATAATTTATCCATGAGCCCTGAACCGGTAATAATCAGATATGTTGGTTTAGCTTGTCAGTGTGAATTAAATCTAAGTATTTATTTGTATTTTTAACCGATTTAAAAGTGAAAGTAAAAGTCCGGGAATTGAACCTGTAGGGGCGCTATTTCTCTCAGACAATGGAAGTCTGAAGCACATATACTCAAACAGAGGGACAGAGTGAGATGAGATGTCTGACAGTTTTTTAATTTTCTGTTATCCATACAGTGTTGTAAAGTCGTGAAACTATCCATATTTACTCAGAATGACTTTTTTTCTGTACGAAAAAAGGTTTTGAAGTGTTTGGAATTTAAAAATGCAGGAAAATTAATAATTCCATTTTTACTGTCATTTAAAAAAATCACCACGACAAAACCGTTTAAGCTATCCAAAATCCATTGGCAATTTAAGTTGTTTAAAATGTTTTGGCATCATGTAGACAAAGTTTGGTGTGTATAGTGTTACTCTCCTCTGAGCAGTATGCATTAATTCGCAGCTAAATGTAAAAAAAAATCCACATTCAAATCAAAATAGCTGACTTCCTGTTGATCGTAGCTGATGACTGTGAATTAGAAAGTTGTCCGTCTTGATAAGAAAAATTTTTGTACCGAGTTTGGTGTCTGTAGCTAAAACTAACCCCGCCACTTTTGACAAAAGGTGGCGCTATAGAGTGCCTCTTCCACGCCCTCTTATGAACTTTTGCCAGTGTCTAGTTATCATAAATACTGATATGTGTTCTGAGTTTGATGAAATTCTAAGCATGTTATATGCCTCAAAATCACCTGAGAAGTATTCCAGTTTAACATGTTGCCACGGCAACAATATTTTTAGATATCAATATCCCCCCAGCAGATTTATATCGGCTGTGTTTTAACATTATTCTGATGAAGTTTGAAGCAAATTGAGTAAAAATAAGATGCTGAATTCAAATCATTTTGAAAATGACACACTTCCTGCTGCCAGTTGGTGGCGCTATAACTTTGACTCCTAATAGTCACATATATGCGATCGACATCATACAACGAATAATCTGATGCAGTTTGATTAAAATCAGGAAATGTATGTGGATGGTATTAGACACTTCCTGTTTCTCATTTCTCGCCAGAATTTCAACACCTCGCCACGAGCAAACCGTTCGAGATATCAAAAATCCCCTGGCAATTTTTCATCCCCAATGTCTTGAGATCATGTTGACCGAATTTGGTGGCAATCGGCAAAAAAACCTATGACAAGTATTTCAAATTCCAGAGCATGCGCTTTTTACATAACTCTAAATAGCTGACTTCCTGTTGGGCGGAGCCGAATGACATGCAGTACGAAAGTTGTTCAGCACGATGAGATCTATATGTGTACTGAGTTTCATATTAATACGAGCAAGTATGTGTGAGCTATACATCAACATTTATGACTGTGTTCCAGGGGGCGCCATAGAGCCCCTGTGCCACGCCCGGGTCCCAGCCTCTGCAGGCTCCTAAAGGCCACAGATTCCAAAGTGTGCGCAAATTTTCAAGAGTTTTTGAGTATGTTAAGGACCCCAAAAGCCCCCACAACTTTGACGAAAAATATGAATACTAAACCCTAAATATCCAACTTCCTGTTGGGCGGAGCCTATGACATGCAGTACAAAAGTTGTTTGGTTTGATGAGATCTACATGTGTACCGAGTTTTGTGTGTCTACGTGCAAGTATGTATGATATATGGCCCTCAGTATTCCAGGGGGCGCTGTAGAGCCCCTGTGCCACGCCCGTGTATCAGTCTCTGCCCGGCCCTAATGGCCGCAGGTTCCAATGTGTGTGCCAATTTTCAAGACTTTTTAAGCATGTTAAGGGCCCCAAAAGCCCCCGAAACCTTGAAGAAAAATAATAATAATAACAAATAATCCTAAGGAAAACAATAGGGCTCTCGCCCTCCAGGCTTGAGCCCTAAATATAGCTGCAAGCAGCGATGGCGGGCTCAAGCCACCAATGCCATCACCACCCCGGTGGCATCAGGTAAACTGTGTCCAGCGGGCACATGCATTCACAATATCCCTCTGGCAGTGAGGTTTTAAAGGATATGGCGGTTAAAGGGTTAATCCGAATCATCTAGACTTTAAAATCACATTCACAGAACAATATATATATATATATATATATATATGTATGTATATATATATGTATGTATATATATATATATATATATATATATATATATATATATATATATATGTATGTATATATATATATATATATATATATATATATATATATATATATATATATATGTATATATGTATATATATATATATATATATATATATATATATATATATATATATATATATATATATATTTAGTAACACTTTACAATAAGATTTCATTTATAAACATTATGTTAACATGAACAATATTTATATAGCATTCATTCATGTCAGTTAATATTCCAAACTTAAACATTAAAACATTGTTTTATTGTGATTTTTTTCCAAGCACATTTTACCAATTCCAAACCATATCAATCTTAATAACTACCATTATTTTGTATTTAATCATTTATGATTAAAAGAAAAACTCCTTATATTCATGTGTGCAGAATCATTAGGCATGTTTTCTTTTACAGATGAAATGCGCTAAAAAAGAGTTTTAACTCAAACTGTTTTAACTCAAAGTCGAAAATTATGAAATACCCATGAGAAATATCAAACACAAATGCAATACAGAAATGGATAAGTTAAGACTTGACCATTGTACAAAAATGCTGACTGGGTCATGAGGTCAGAAAAGAAGAAGAAAAAAAAAAACAGGTCAAGAAGAACTGACAAAAATAATTGCAAAATAATTAGGAATTAATGTGAAGATTAATTTTTAGTCAATTCTGCAAGACAGACTTTCAGGAAAGGAGGTGGAATAAAAATGAGCTCCTAAATCTTAATCCCGGATTCTGGAAGATATATTCCTCAAACCATCAGACAAGAGGAGGTGGTGCTGGTCCTTCACGAGTCACTCTAATCTGTTCATAAAGCCTATATATAAAGACTTAATATATAGTATTTCACAATACTTCATGGTATTCTAATTAAATCATTTTTTGGAATCTTTGATTTCTCAGAACCTGACACATTGTAATTCTGAGACTCCAGGAAAGTGGCAGTTCTGTAAAATGTTGGCACTGGAGACTAAATGCTCCCTGATAGTTTCACACCTAATTCACTTAACACACTTACAAACACACACACACACATTACCCACAGTGACAGAGGGACAGAGTGACATCAGATCTATGATAGTTTTTTAATTTTCTATCATCCATATAGTGTTGTATAGTCATGAAACTATGCATATTTCCTAAGAATGACTTGTCTTCTATGTGTACATTTTTTTGAAGTGTTTAGAAGCTGCACTTAAAAAAATAAAAGACATTTACTGGTTACTTTTTTACTGTTATTTCAAAAAATCACCACGACAAAACCATTCAAGCTATCCAAAATTCATTCGCACCTGTACTGTAAGATACATTCTTTAAACAGTGGTAAAAGAGGATGTGGTGCTGATCCTTCAAGAGTCACTCAAAATGTATCTGTCCATAAAGCCTATAAAGAATTATTCTTAATATACAGTTCACAATACTTCAGCTTGTTATTCTAATAAAGTGAGGGTCATTTTATCAGTAAAATACATAAAATTCATATTATTTTTCTTTGAAAGATTTCTATAAATGATTTAAATCATACTTGTTTCTACAATAATTATTTAAAAGTGATCCTATAGCTCCATCTGGTGGCCATTATTGGTACTAAGAATTGCAAGCTTGATTTATATGTTATGATAGTTTTAATTTTATGCTGGCTCTTGAAAATGATAAAGCTATGAAACTTACTGTGCTTCCTTCAAATGATGACTTCTACGTATATAAAAAATTATGAAGAGTTGGAATTAAAATTTTAAAAGATATAGTAAAATAACTATTGTATTTATTTATGTTACTTTAATAAATCGCTATGGCCACACCATTTAAGGTATCCTAAACCCATTCGCAATTTAACATCTTCAGTATATGGCTTCATGTTAAAAAAGTTTGGTGTGAACTACTTGTGTCTTCTTGGAGGAGAATGAATTCATTTACAGGCTGAGTTTATCATAAATCCACAATAACATTTCTGAGTTCTGTATCAATCAGTGTTGTTGTTTGTTTATTTTTATTTTTTTTTATTTTTCATAGGAAGATAACTGACCCTTTACTCTCCTTTTTAATAAATGAGCTATTTATAGCTGTATTTATAAACTGCTTACTACTGACTATTAATATTGGGACAAGGCTTTATGAAGCATGAACTGACTATTTACTAATGAGTGCAGTTATTATAAAGTGTTATCGATGCATTTGCTAATGTTAACAAATTAGACATTATTTTACAGTGTTATCAAACCCCTTAAATGATTTGTAAGTGTTTTGTAATGATTTTATTGACCTACAAGCATTTGTGAAAGTTCTGCTTGCATTACAGCTTAGTCTTGATCTGTGAGCTGAACAGATTTACTGTTACATCCATGAGATTATGTAAATTCAAATAAATATCATGTCACAGGATGTCAGAGGTCAGTATCAAATTAGTTTGAAATTATTATTTGCAGCACAAATAAGGTTTTTTAGGATTTTTAAAAATCCCTAAAACTGTCAGAAAAGGATAAGGCCTAAGATTTCTATGTGAGTGGCTAAATTTGTTTGTTTTTATAACTATAATGCATAAACTATGAAACTATACAAAATGTATAAAAAAGTACAAGTTATTCTTTTCCAATGTTTTTTATTTATTTACAATTTTTTTTTTTTTTTTGGGGATTTACATTTTTAAAAATTTGCCTACGGCAATCATTCTAAACAGCTTGAATAAAACCTGTCAATATTTATTATAGACCACTATAACTGTGTATAATCTAACAAACAAGTTTATTATGAAAATAAAAGCGTGTACACCAGATAAATTGGACGATAAAGAAATTGCTAACAATAGTATATAGAGCATGTTTTATGTTTTTAGGCGTTTAGATGCAGAAATGGAAAAATCAAATGTAAAATCAAATGTAATTGATTTAATTAAATATAGATTAAGTCTTGTTAGAGCAAAATAATAAATAAATACGTACACACATTAAAAAAGCAGCCAAGATGAATGAGTTTAATTTTTTTATATAGATTAAAATTGAAGACAGAAGCAGCTGGTATATGCGGTCACTTAATATTAAAATCCAGTAGATCCACTTCAGATTTATTTCTCAACAGTTTATGTTCACGTGGCTGTTTTCGTTTATATTCGCCAAGCTATTATGTATTTTGAAATAATCTTGTCCGTGATGTGTTCGTTCTTACGACGAAAGCCAGAATCCTGCAGCTCGAGAGATATATGTTATTCTGCCAGTCGCGCTTTCAAATAGTCTTGCACACTTAAACGGGTCACAAACACCTGCATTTAGCTCGTGTTGTGTTATAATGGATGTATTGTGTGCATTTATGGCAATAATTTATTTTGAAAAGCTCTTAAACAAGAATAAATTCGTTAGTTTTGAACTTGTGACACTGTGCGCGCTGATCGGAGGCAGTGATTTCAGATAGGCAGCCGCAAATATTTCATTTTCACACAAACAGTTCAAAAACATTTTAATTTAGCTCTTGGTGTGCTCTAATTGGTGAATTGTGTGATATCGCTGCAATACTTTATTTTAAATAGCTATAAAACAAGAATAAACTCGTTTTTTTCTGAGCTCATCATTCCACACGCTGGTGCTCAGAGCGTGATTCATCTCTCGTGTTTCTCACGTATCACTGACCACACATCAATTATTAATGAGCCCTGACCTGATAATAATCATATATGTTGGTTTAGCTTGTCAGTGCGAATTAAATCCAAGTATTTATTTGTATTTTAACCGATTTAAAAGTGAAACAAAAAGACAGTCTCCTCCCTTTTTTAGTCCGGTAACTGCACCTGTAGGGGCGCTATTTCTCTCAGACAATGGAAGTCTAAGCACACACACTCAAACAGAGGGACAGAGTGATATGAGATGTCTGACAGTTTTTTTAATTTTCTGTTATCCATACAGTGTTGTAAAGTCATGAAACTATGCATATTTACTCAGAATAACTTTTTTCTGTATGAAAAAAGGTTTTGAAGTGTTTGGAATTTAAAAATGCAGGAAAATTAATAATTCCATCTTTATTGTCATTTAAAAAAATCCCCACGACAACACCATCCAAGCTATCCAAAACCCATTCACAATTTAAGTTCCTCAATGTTTTTTCAACATGTACACCAAGTTTGGTGTGTATAGTGTTACTCTCCTCTGAGCAGTATGCATTAATTCACAGCTAAATGTAAAAAACAATCCACATTCAAATCAAAATAGCCGACTTCCTGTTGGTCGTAGCTGATGACTGTGAATTAGAAAGTTGTCTGTCTTGATAAGAACAATTTTTGTACTGAGTTTGGTGTCTGTAGCTAAAACTAACCCCCCCACTTTTGACAAAAGGTGGCGCTATAGAGTGCCTCTTCCACGCCCTCTTATGAAATTTTGCCAGTGTCTAGCTGTCACTAATACTGATATGTGTTCTGAGTTTGATGAAATTCTAAGTATGTTATATGCCTCAAAATCACCTGAGAAGTATTCCAGTTTGACATGTTGCCACGGCAACAATATTTTTAGATATCAATATCCCCCCAGCAGATTTATATCGGCTGTGTTTTAACATTATTCTGATGAAGTTTGAAGCAAATCGAGTAAAAATAAGATGCTGAATTCAAAGCATTTTGAAAATGACACACTTCCTGCTGCCAGTTGGTGGCGCTATAACTTTGACTCCTAATAGTCACATATATGCGATCGACATCATACAATGAATAATCTAATGAAGTTTGATTAAAATTAGGAAATGTATGTGGATGGTATTAGACACTTCCTGTTTCTCATTTCTCGCCATAATTTCAAAGCCTCGCCACGAGCAAACCGTTCGAGATATCAAAAATCCCCTGGCAATTTTTCATCCCCAATGTCTTGAGATCATGTTGACCGAGTTTGGCGGCAATCGAGTAAAAAACCTATGACAAGTATTTCAAATTCCAGAGCATGCGCTTTTTACATAACTCTAAATAGCTGACTTCCTGTTGGGCGGAGCCTATGATATTCAATACGAAAGTTGTTCGGCACAATGAGATCTATATGTGTACTGAGTTTCATATGAATATTGGCAAATATGTGTGAGCTATACATCAACATTTCTGACTGTGATCCAGGGGGCGCCGTAGAGCCCCTGTGCCACGCCCGGGTCCCAGATTCTGCAGGCTCCTAAAGGCCACAGATTCCAAAGTGTGTGCAAATTTTCAAGAGTTTTTGAGTATGTTAAGGACCCCAAAAGCCCCCACAACTTTGACGAAAAATATGACAACTAAACCCAAAATAGCCAACTTCCTGTTGGGCGGAGCCTATGACATGCAGTACGAAAGTTGTTTGGTTTGATGAGATCTACATGTGTACTGAGTTTCGTGTGTCTACGTGCAAGTATGTATGATACATGGCCCTCCATATTCCAGGGGGCGCTGTAGAGCCCCTGTGCCACGCCCGTGTATCAGTCTCTGCCCGGCCCTAATGGCCGCAGGTTCCAATGTGTGTGCCAATTTTCAAGACTTTTTAAGCATGTTAAGGGCCCCAAAAGCCCCCGAAACCTTGAAGAAAAATAATAATAATAAATAATAATAATAATAATAATAATAATAACAAATAATCCTAAGGAAAACAATAGGGCTCTCGCCCTCCAGGCTTGAGCCCTAATAATAACAAATAATCCTAAGGAAAACAATAGGGCTCTCGCCCTCCAGGCTTGAGCCCTAATAATAATAATAATAATAACAAATAATCCTAAGGAAAACAATAGGGCTCTCGCCCTCCAGGCTTGAGCCCTAATAAAAAACAAAGCAGATACAAGAGGGTCCTCGCACCTCGGTGCTCGGGCCCTAATAAGGGATAATCAGATTACAGTAACATCTGAAAACTATTTTAGATTACCAGTGATTACTTTTATTTTGATGTAATTTATTAATTTAATATTTAAGTTTGGGGATTTCAAACAATACCGCGACTGATTTTTTCCCGTTACAAGCACATAACGACACAAACATTCTCCTAGAAATCACACTATGCATTCAGTCAACAGATCCATACGAAGCATGCATAAAATAAAGGTTTATGAAGTCAAACAATAGCTTTATGTGGTTTACAGATGAACTTCTTTATTCATTCGAAATGTTCAGTATCATCTTTGGCTCGGTAATGCAAGTTCACGATCCAATTCGTGAACAGATGATTCTTATTCGTGAATCTTTTAAAATAATAATTTCCTTTATTTATTTATTTAATGAAACCAGTGTGGAAACCAATGCTTCACTAACGGGATAGATCTGGGTCAGGGTATATTCTGGCAAACCGTTTACCAATCAAGTTTCTCAATTGGCAAAGCAAACTGTGGTACACGCCACTACCAACACAGAATGGGTAAATCTGTGTTTTCTCAGCACAATATCATAGAAAGTATGAGGTTTGAGAAGTAGAAGGCGGGGCAACAGTTAAAACATTTTAAAGTTAAAGTTCATGCAAACAGATAAGTTTCGGTTTTTCATCATTTTTATGCTAAAATATCTCAATAGAGCCGTCTACATAATATGCTGATTAGTCATGTTGAATTAAAGGTTTATGAATGTCCAATTAAGACTCCATTACAACCATAATTGTAACTCAAACAAGCAGTATAATCAATACGGTAGCTGTTGTCAACCCTGTAACTGATGTGTCAACCCTGTTACTTGTATAATATTCTAATATAACTTAAAAAATGTAAATAAAAATGTAATCAATTAATTGTAAATGTTTAGTAAGAGAGGCTAATAATCCACTCAAAATTGAATTGAGGTGTTTCATTTTTGTTTCCATACATTTTTCTTAAAACAGAAGATGCTGGGAGAGTGTAATTTGGAAATGAACGTATTCATCCCCTTAAAAAAATAAAACTTTCAATATTCTCAATTCACAAACACTCTTAATGTAACAAGGGGGAGTATATCTTCCACAGTATATCAGATTTGTTCTATACATGTATTTAAAACCTTTTCAAAAAGTAATTAATATGTTGGTAACAGGGTTGACCAAAAACACACATTTAAATTAGTTAAATGAAAAAAATGAAAAAAATAAGATAGCCTGAGATGGCACGGCACATTTTCCTGAGAGGTAAGGATCTACTTAATCCAAAAATGGGCTTAAAGATTTTCAAAACAGAAATTTGAAAATCAAACATTAAAAGTGGGAAATGGCACGTTTTCGTATAATGACCCCCCCCCCCTTTTTTGGCATGGAGACAGAAATGACATACCCAAAATAAAAAGTTTTCTGCTCATGATTCTTTCTGACTAGATACATAATCAACATTTGTCCACAAAGCTGACACTTCAAAGTTTACTGTTCAGGAATCAGAATCACTCAGACTGTTATGATAATAGAGATATGTAAGCTCAAACATAAAAACAAAAATAAAAATATTAAATTAAATATTTTTTAAATGTATTTTTAAAATTGTTAATGTAGGATATGAGTTTGAAAACACAGTGTATGTAGCTAAGGCCACAAGTCTTCCAAAACTTCATAAAAAATGTCATAATCGAATCTGTAAAACTGTGAATTTTATGAAATATTTTCTAAGGCCATGTCATGTGTGTTTTTAGAGAAGGCTAATCAGATTGATTTATGGCCCTTGTCATCTCTGTAAGATCTCACATGTAAACTCTTCTGTGTATTTTGTGTGTGTTTGGTTGTGAAAATTATCCTCATTATTCTTTTATCATTATTCTTTTGTTTTTATTCCACCTTTATTAGCCTTTATTGTGGTTTTTTAGGCTTTACAAAGCAACAAAGCAGCGATCTCACTTCAGTCTCTCTTTGTAGTTAGCCCTTATTTATCAAAAGTCTTACTATAAAAATACAACAAAACATTTTCTTACGACCTTACGTGTATTATTGAGACAAAAATGCATTCTGAAGAAGAAAAGCACCTGCTATTAGTAGCATTGGCGCTAACATTAGCATCAAGCTACATCATACAATTTATGAAATTATTAGTACACTTTTACTCAAAACTCACTTTAAACCCCGATCGAGTGTTTATAATAACTTCCTTTAGCGATCAGGGGTCGAATTTGGTCGTTTACTGTTGTAAAATATGTTATTTGTAGCCTTTTTCATCGCTGCACAAGTTAGCATTTCCGATGTACATTTTCGATTTTTTTTATAAAAACGCCCCTGATCTCAAGAAAATCTCATACCAAGCTTTACTATCGTAATCGCGGGTTTATTATTCGGATATTTCATGTGTACAGAGGTGTTTCAGTGTTGTTTTGGCCAGATAACTACCAGGAAGTGTGCAGGAAGCATGTGACACGATGTGGCGGTGTCCGGTTATGACACTCTAATATTGACGTTGGGAAGGCCCAATCGGAGTCTGAGTGACACACAGCATGAGCTGACGGCACAGCAAACACACACAGATCGCTGGGAGAGGCTGTTTATCATCAGATCACGTAAATCCGTGGAAAATGAATAGAAATGATGATTCTGTCTGAAGAAATATGAAGTAAACATCAGTAAATATATCCATATATCTCCGCAGATATGCATCTTTGGTCTATAAATCCTTATTGACTGAATATGAGTGAGTGGTGAATTTCTATTCAAAATGTGGCATAATACGGATTTATTATTTTGCACTCCTGACATAAATCACTAAATATCTGTCACTGCAACAATATTTTATCAAAATATTGGTCAAATATCGAAGCTAGAGTCTTTAAACTTTCAATTGATGCACAGTTTGTCCAGATCAAGTAAGACAGCGATGTTTAACATGTTGTGAAAGTGAAACAATAATAAACTGGGGCCGTCAGCGATGTTTGCACGTAAAGGGGTTAAAGGTCCCCTTCTTCGTGATCCCATGTTTTAAACTTCAGTTAGTGTGTAGTGTTGTTGTTAGAGTATAAATAATATCTGTAAAATTCTAAAGCTCAAAGTTCAATGCCAAGCGAGATATTTTATTTAACAGAATTCGCCTACAAAAAACGACCCGTTTGGACTACATCCCTCACGTTCCTGCAGTAATGACGTCACTAAAACAGGTTTTTCATAGGTGAATTGTGTGAAATACTGTCTGAATACTGTGTTTTTTTACATGCGAAACATGAACACGTTATATTGCACACTGTAAACACAATCAAAGCTTCAAAAAAGCGCAAAAAAAAACTGGACCTGTAACTAAGCAGACGGTTGCCGGTTTGCAATCACCAGTTTGTCCTTGAGCAAGGCTCTTTACTCCAAGGGGATTGGGGAGTCCCTGTAATAAAAACACTGTCACTTTGTCACTTTGGATAAAAATATCAGCCAAATGCATAAATATAAATAAATGTCAAATATTTCAGTACAGCCTTTTTAAAAGTGTCTTAGGCACAAAGCTTAATTCAGCTGCTGTTTAAGTAGTAATTAATTAAATACAGACTGAATTTATATGTTTAAGTGAACTAACCCTTTAATCACTGTTACTATGTGTAGTTATTGCAACATGTAAGGTGGTTTGGTTTGTGTAAAAAGTCTGAAGTTCAACTTGGGTCATAGAGGGCCATTGTCCTGTTGAGTTTTCCTTCCCCTAATTGAACACACCTGAACAATATAATCAAACCAATTAATAACACACCACTTGAAATTTACAAACAGGTGTGTTGGAACTAACCCCTGCAAGGTTGTAGTAGCCCTACATGACCTGACTTGAATATCCCTGTATGAGTTCTGTTTGCATTCAGAAGCCTAATAAGACAATAATACAAGGATTGTTTTAAAAGTATGTTTTGTGTGTCTGTGCATTATACCACACATATTCACAAAATAATCACTTTATATTTAAATTAACTTATAAATGTGAATTCATTTTATAAATTATAATTATCACATAATGTCTGTTAATATTGTACTGTGAATGTGTAGAATTATTTTATTGACACATATAAACGAGTTGTACTAAAGTCTTAAGCAACTATTTCATGTTTTAGAACTGCTATAATGACCATATATAATTATTTTTTTTAAACCTGTTTACTAGATTAAAAAAGAAATGGGTGGCCTATAATTTTTGCATAGTACTATGTATATCTATAAAATATTTAAAAATATGCTTTTTTTGTTTTTTACACAAACCCAAACCAAATGTATTAATGACCAGAAGATGCATTTGTTACATAATTTATTGGTCTTATTTTTTTTAAAAGAATTTCAAGGAGGCGAAGAAATCTTTCCTCCCTTTCCTTTGCCTCCCTGTCTCTCCTTTCCTCTTTCTCGCACGTTTCCTGGCGCCATCGGTCTTCTCTCTCTCTAGATTCTCTTTCTCGTCTCTCCTCTTTCTGTCTTTCTCGTTCTCGACGGTCTTCTTTCTCCTCCATTTCTCTCCATCTTCTTTCCTCCCTCTCAGCTGCTTCCCTCTCCACAATCTCTTTCATCAAATCCTCAATTTTTCTTGTTATTTTTCTTGCTGGGGCTGGGCTTAACGAGGAAGAAGAGGCCAAAGCAACATCTTGACCAGATGAGGCAACAAGGACAGGTGGAGTGATGGATGGTCTGCTCCCTTTTGCCTCATCCATAGCGCACCATACCATCTCCAGGATGCTGCTGTGGACGCTCTCTCCATCCTCAGTGCCCACGCCAGCCTGCGGACATTTCAGATCCTATAAAAATGCACAAAAACAATACAAAAGCTGTCACTCTGATACCACAGTGTGATTTCATTTCTGTATTAAAAGTAAAAAAAAATAGCTAACTTTATATTTTTGTTTAAGGTTTTGCCTTTTTTTCTTTTTTTTTTTTTGACATGCCGCAGTAATTTGGCCTTGCAGGCCCTTTTCCACCGCAAAAGCTCTTCGAAGGCACAGAAATCAAGAATCAGAAAATTGCTGTAATAACTCAGTTTGAAATTACAATAATAATTAAAGAAAACAGCAACTTTAGATTTACATAGATTTTTTAAATGTATTTATGTAGTATACTCACTCAAATCCTTTGATAGCTGAATTTATTTTTCCGGTGAAGAGGGCTCCATTAGCAACTCTCCTCTGTGTGCTCATCTGTCCCTGTAATGTCCAGACAAGATTTAAGTTACCTCTGTGATTAATGTGCTCAATAAATATACATGTTGAGGTAGTTGCTTATGTAACTCAATTTTTATCCAACAGAAATGTTAATGTCAACATTACTAATGGACAAATAAAACCGTTAACTTAATTGTTAATTTAAATAACTTACATTTATGTAATGTAAGCAGGATTGACAACAGTGAATTCTGCACAACAGCACACATACATCACTCACTAAGATGCCTATTTGCATGTCTTTTAGATGTTTTAGCAAACATTTTCCTGTAAGATGTTAGACATTAAGTTATCATGTATATGATTTTTGTAAATGTACTTTGGTGACGTGTGCTTACTTGAGCTCTGCTGTTCGCTATACAGTACATAATAAAACATTTTAGTGCAAATCACAAATATACTATACTATTTAACTTCTTCACACCTTTAGCTGGCATATTAGTATGCAAATTATGTATATGTATGACCGAAACTCACGAGAATTTGGCAATTTTCGTCTACTCTTTCATGAATACTGAGGTTTCAAACATACTAATTTGCTCGCTTACTGCTTTTTGCCTACTATATAGTATGGAAGTATGCGATTTCGGACGAAGCCAGTGTATTTTGTAAAACAAGTAACATAAAATTTCCGTATTTTTCGGACTACACTGTAAAATGTGACAAGTTGACAACTTAAAAAAGTGAGGAAAACCATTGCCTTAAATTTATAAGTAAAGTATAGTATTCATTTTAAGTTGGCAAAACTAAATAGTATTTGTAAACTTAACATAATTATCAAGTACAATTAAGTACTGGTGACTCAAAAGCATTATTTGAGGTAACTTATTATTAGTGTTCACTTTACTTGTAAATATAAGGAAACCGATTGCCTCACATTTTTAAGTAAGCTAAACTAACAGAAACGAGTAAAGCAAAAATTTAACTATTTTTCAAAACATTCATTTTATTGTAAGAGTGTACAAAAATTGCTTCTTTAAGGCATGTTTAAAACAAAAAGGGTTGAAAGTGAGTGATTAAAACAACCAATAATTCAACCCTACAATAAAGCATTTGTGTTACTGTAAACACACAGATAACTGATTATCTTTTTTTATTAATGGGGAAGTCGTGGCCTAATGGTTAGAGCGTTGGACTCCCAATCGAAGGGTTGTGTGTTCTAGTCTCGGGCCGGACGGAATTGTGGGTGGGGGGAGTGCGTGATCAGCTCTCTCTCCACCTTCAATACCACGACTTAGGTGCCCTTGAGCAAGGCATCGAACCCCCAACTGCTCCCCGGGCGCCGCAGCATAAATGGCTGCCCACTGCTCCGGGTGTGTGCTCACAGTGTGTGTGTGTGTGCATTTCTGATGTGTTAAATGCAGAGCACAAATTCTGAGTATGAGTCACCATACTTGGCTGAATGTCACTTCACTTTCACTTAAAACAGACATTTTTGTTGTGTATAGGGATTTGTCACCCATCAACCTAGATATAACACCTAAAATGCAACAATAGACACAAGACTAAATCTTTGTTATTACATCTTGTTGAACATTCTAAAGTCCATCCATTGCTATAAGACCCTCCAAAATGATTGCTGTATCAGTGACCTCCAATGGCAAACCTTGTGGAGACATCGGGCTGTCCTCTGGCATCACAGTGAGAATTCCCATCGATACTTGAGGTTCAACTATATACTTGAGGTTCAACTATATCACAGACCTAAGAAAGAAAAGCTATATTAAAATACATTCTTATATTGCAAACGCAAACAAGTGCATGTTCCTTTAAAAAATGTAAACTGCTTAAGGTGCTGTTACTAGTTCTTGAAGTAACATTTAAATTTGTAACAGGGCTTCAGTGGGAATTGTCAGTGATAATTTTGACCTTTTCAGCAAAAGCATCATTAAAACGTTTAATAGCAATGTATTTAGTAAAACAGTTACATCCCTACCATGATCGGTTTGGTTCCAAACGTTCCTCAAAATGTTTTGTGTTTTGTGTTGTGTTTTGTGTTTGTGTTCATCAGGACAATGAAATTTATACAGATTTATAAAAAAAATTTGATCTTTTCCCTATCTTTTTAATGTTTAACTTATTATTTAATGCTAATTATTGGTCATTGAAAGGTGTTTGTTTTTGTTGTTACAGCTGAAACAGTCTATTCCAGCAGAGAGTGAAGCGATAGGGTGCAGAACGGATGCTACGGGACATCGGTAAGGAATGGCTATATAGAGAGACCTTTTTGCGCTGAGTAGTTTGATTGAAATTAGATTGAAAAAAATTCAAGACACTATTCTATAGATTTTTATTGTTTGAAAACAGTTTCATCCACATTTTAAGATTTATTTGATCAAATGTTATGGAAACAACTTTGAAAACAAAGTATATTTTACTTGCACTTAAATGTATCTTCTATGTACTTTATATAAGATCTCTTAAATAGACGTAATGCTGACACAAAAATTGGGACATCTTTCTTGTAGCACAGATATTAAATAAGAAGAGTACTTACAAAGCATGTTTTGAAGAAGTCTGTAGTGTCTTCCCCAAGAAGGACAGCAAGACCACAGAGAACTGCTGTCCGTGGAGCAGTGACATCAGTGATGTTCTAACGAATAATCAACAAAAATAATCAACATCAAGATCAACAGTGAAAATCGAACACTTTAAACTTGACAAAATGGACATGCACTATTGTTTAAAAAAACAACACTTACTGCAGACTTTTTTTCAGCTTTGCCTTTCTTTGAATCGAAAACTTCCAGAAAACGAGACGTATGTTTATCAAGGGCTGAGAAGAATTCTTGCTTGAGGTTTTTGCTTGTGATCCGGTTGAACTCAGCAATAATCTACGTAAAGAGAACAAAATTTCAAAATCGCTGTCTTTGTATGGGCACTGAACCATTTCATTAATTTTCAGATGTTGACGCAAATGACAGAAAAACAAGGATTCTGTGCAGGCTAAATGAAGAAGTTGAGTTTAAGCACTTTGTGTGGGGAAAAAGTTGGAATTACTTAGTTAAACTAAGGAATATCAACAAACTTAATAAAATAAGTTAAGTTTACTTAATCATTTTAGTAAGCTCAGCAATTACATTTAACAGTGTATAAGTCACACCTACGTATAAGTCGCACCATCCAAAAATACGTCTGTTTTCAGGGAGAGGCTACAGGAGCACTGAGCAGCATAGAGCACCCTCTCGCAGCTGTAGATGGTAAAGTTTTATCTTGGTTCATGTCAAATTAATTTTGATAAATAAGTCGCACCTGACTATAAGTCGCAGGACCAGCCAAACTATGAAAAGAAGTGCGACTTATAGTCCAGAAAGTACGGTAAGTACATTTTTTGTAAAATAAGTAAAATCACAACCTATCACAAAAGGTCAATGAATCTCTACCAAAAGTGACAGTGCAGTAGATGACAATTCCTCAGAAATTTGCTAAGAATAAGCTAGATCCTTGATGACTCTACAAGGGGAAAGAAATGGTTTACTTAAGTTCTTAAAAAAGCAGGATTTCATTTTATACCATTTCTTTAAACCAGTGGATGGACGTTTCCAAACTTCTCCTGTCCAATCATCCTACTACTTGTCCACTTGATCCGATCCCCACTCACCTCCTTCAAGCGATCTCTTCTTCGTACCTTCGCTTACTCACATTATCAATTATTCTCTTCACTCTGGAACATTTCCCTCAGCATTTAAGCAGGCTCGGGTAAGCCCACTGCTTAAGAAACCATCTCTAAATCCAGTGCTTCTTGAAAACTACAGACCAGTATCCCTTCTTCCATTCATCGCAAAGACACTTGAGCGAGCTCTATTCAACCAGCTTTCTATGTTCATTGTACAGAACAACCTCCTTGACAGCAACCAATCTGGCTTCAAAAGTGGCCACTCAACTGAGACTTCAAAATCCTCAGTACTCATCTTACTGGACCTGTCTGCTGCTTTTGACACCGTTAATCACCAGATTCTCCTGTCCACCCTCAGAAAGATGGACATTTCTGGAAAACCGCACTCCTGTGGGTTAAGTCCTACCTCTCTGATAGATCCTTCAGTGTGTCTTGGAGGGGTGATGTTTCTAAGTCACAACAACTTGCTACTGGGGTTCCTCAAGGCTCAGTACTTGGACCACTTCTCTTCTCCATCTACATGACGTCATTAGGATCTGTCATTCAGAAGCATGGCTTTTCTTATCACTGCTATGCTGACGACACCCAACCCTACTTCTCATTCCAACCAGATGACCCAACTGTAGCTGCTCGCATTTCAACCTGTCTGAATGACATTTCTAGCTGGATGAATGACCTTCACCTTCAGCTTAACCTTACGAAGACTGAACTCCTGGTGATTCCAGCTAACCCATAGCTTCATCACAACTTCTCTATACAGCTGGGTTCATCAACCATTACTCCTTCCAGGACAGCCAGAAACCTAGGAGTTGTGATGGATCATCAGTTAAGCTTCACAGACCACGTTGCTACAACGACCCGGTCCTGCGGATTCGTCTTATACAACATTAAGAAGATTAGACCCTTCCTGTCAGAGCATGCCACCCAACTTCTTGTCCAAGCTCTTGTTCTCTCCAGACGTGACTACTGTAATGCTCTCCTGGCGGGCCTTCCTGCATGTACTGTCAAGGCTCTACAATTGATCCAGAATGCAGCAGCGAGGGTTGTGTTCAATGAGCCAAAATAAGCTCATGTTACTCCTCTCTTCATCAGGTTACACTAGCTACCTGTAGCCGCTCGCATCAAATTCTACTTTTCAGTAAAAGGTACTGATGCTTGTCTACAAGATGACCACTGGCACGGCACCAACACACCTAAATCAGTGACTACAAGTCAAGCAACTCCACACCTACAGTCACGGACGTCTCCTTCCTTAACGAGCTAAATGACTTTTATGCTCGCTTCAACAGCGACAGCAAGGAGACGGCCACCAAAATCTCAGCCTCTTCAGACCACCAACCTCTCAAACTCACCTCCACAGATGTCCACACTGCACTGAGCCGGATCAACGCACGCAAGGCTGCTGGCCCGGATGGCATTCCTGGACGTGTGCTTAGGGCATGTGCAGAGCAGCTTGCAGGGGTCTTCACAGACATTTTCAACATGTCCCTCATCCAAGCAACTGTGCCTACATGTTTTAAGTCCACATCCATTGTGCCAGTACCAAAACACTCCTCCCCAACGTGCCTCAATGACTATCGCCCCGTAGCACTCACACCCATCATTATGAAGTGCTTCGAGCGACTGGTCCTAGCACATCTCAAAGACTGCCTCCCACCCACACTGGACCCACACCAATTTGCCTACCGCAGAAATAGGAGCACAGAGGATGCAGTATGCACAGTGCTGCACTCTGCACTCACACACCTGGACCATAACAACACGTATGTTAGGATGTTGTTTGTTGACTTCAGTTCAGCATTTAACACCGTCATTCCCTCCAAGCTGACCACAAAACTTGGAGACCTGGACATTAACAGCTCCCTCTGCAACTGGATTATGGACTTTCTGACCAACAGGCCTCAGCATGTTCGGTCAGGCCACAACCACTCCACCACCATCACACTTAACACTGGCGTACCACAGGGCTGTGTGCTGAGCCCATTCCTCTACTCCCTTTACACCCACGACTGCAAGCCTGTGCATGGATCCAACTCCATCATTAAGTTTGCAGACGACACCACGGTGATTGGCCTCATCAGTGACAACGATGAGACTGCCTACAGGGAAGAGATACAGCACCTGGCCACATGGTGCGCTGACAATAACCTGCTCCTTAACACCAATAAGACCAAGGAGCTCATTGTGGACTTCAGGAAGAAGAAAGGAAGCACGCATGACCCCATCCACATTAACGGGATGGTTATTGAACGTGTCTCCAGCTTCAAGTTCCTGGGAACCACCATCTCAGAGGAACTGTCCTGGGCCACAAACATCTCCAGCCTCGTCAAAAAGGCTCACCAGCGCCTTTTCTTCCTCAGGACACTGAAGAAGAACCAGTTGTCTTCAACCATCCTGGTGAACTTTTATCGGTGTGCGATCGAGAGCATCCTGACCAGTTGCATCACAGTCTGGTATGGGAACTGCTCAGTGGCTGACCGCAAGGCACTGCAGAGGGTGGTGAAAACTGCCCAGCGCATCACAGGGACACCACTTCCTGCTCTTGAGGACATCCAGAAGAAACGCTGTCTACGTCGAGCTCGCAGCATTCTCAAGGACTCCTCTCACCCTGACCACGAACTGTTTAACCTCCTCCCCTCCGGAAGGCGTTTCAGGAGCCTCCGGACAAGGACCACAAGATTCAGGAACAGCTTTTTCCCTAAAGCTGTCTCCTTGCGGAACTCTGCCCTCTGACACCCCTCAACACCCCCCACACCACACATAGACTCCTCCCCCTCTTCAACACTCTGATTTATTTATTTACTCACAACAAGCAAAAAGTAACTTTTTATTACTTGCACTACTGCCTGTTCATCCAGGAACAATGTATAATCCATTTGCACATTGAAATATTTTTTTCTATGCACTTTACTGTCCATTGCAATACTGTAAATTATGTTCATAGTCCTGCCTATAGTGTACATACACTTTTACATAGCCCATCTGTATAGTATGTTCATAGTACACCTATCTGTATATCGTGCTTATAGTATTTAATATCTGTAAATTATGTCCATAATACTTACCTGTATAGTTATTGTACATATTATAGACCTTTATTCTGTACTTACTGCTTATTGCACTTCTGGTTAGATGCTAACTGCATTTCGTTGCCTTGTACCTACATGTGCAGTGACAATAAAGTTGAATCTAATCTAATCTAATCTAAACTCACTGGTTAAATCTTATGTGCCCTCCAGAAGTTTGCGCTCTGCAAGTGAACGACGCCTTGTGGTGCCATCCCAAAAAAGTTCAAAATCACTCTCACGGTCTTTCTCCTGGACTGCGCCAAGCTGGTGGAATGACCGCCCAATCTCAATGAGTCTTTACTCATCTTCAAGAAACATCTAGACTCATCTTTTTTGATAGCACTTAACCAACTAATACTAGCACTTTTCCTTCTTTTCCTGTCCTTTCATAAAAAAAAAAATGGCTGTACTAGACTAACTGAGACTTGTCTCGGCACTTGTATACTGTTGTTGTTTGCCTGTTGACCTGACTGCTTCTATTGTTCTCATTTGTAAGTCGCTTTGGATAAAAGTGTCTGCTAAATGATTAAATGTAAATGTAGCTTAATTTTCGTTTTTCGTTCTTCAGACAGAACAAAATAATAATAGTGATAATAATACTAAAATAAGATTGTCATTTCTCTTTATTTCTTTTTGTTTGTATTTAGATTTGTCACTAAATCAAACTTGAGACATTCAAATAAAGAAATCTTCATAGCCCAGACTCGGTATTGTTAAAAAAAAAAAATTTGGTTTAATTTTATCAAATTAAACGAGTCATTTCCCTTGGGTCTGGGTCTGAGTGCAGTAATTGGATAGCATATTGTAGAAAGATTGGAGATGTATCTTAATAAACATAACGTTACAGTAAAAATAATAAAATACATTTAAAACAGTGTATTTTTATAATTTCAGCAGAGTGCAGATGCTCTTTTATGTTAGAACTGCGGCAACAGCAGCGCGGACAGTCGTTTAGCTTGCTCACATTATGTAGGGTGAATTGCCCTAAAGTTGGACACTGGCTAATGTATGACACTTAAGGTTTGGTGTTTGTAGCTCACCCATAAATACATGAATGCCATTGAATCTCTGGGTTACCAAAGCTGGAGACACATCCTTGGGTTTTTAAAATGGTATTAGTTGTGGATTTAATGTTTTAATGAAATATGTCACAGAAATCTATAATGGAAAATCATATTGTTTTTATGACGTTGTTGAGAAAGAAATGTCGTTTTAAGGAGATAATGTGGTTTTAACGATGTAACATCTCGTTATTACAAGAAAATATGTCGTTTTGACTACATAACTCATTATTATCAGATGAGCGGAAAAAAATTATGTGTGGAGGTGAAACACAACACTCACGCTCAGATGCAGGCCCAACTTGATTTCTCGCTCGCTGTGTTGACTTTTGTTAAGGATGCACGATGCGGTCACCACCTATCTCTGTCAGTCACAGTTATGTTTTTATAAGGGAACCTATGAACCGCTCTGCCCCAAAATCCATCACTTAATAATTCATTGATTTATTAGAATTAGAGGTGTGGCTATGAGAATACTGCTTTCAAAAGATCACCGCAAACCCCGCCACCCCCCACCCCCCACCCCACTAAAATAAAAGCAGTCCCTGCCCAAAGTTATTCAATTCGCTCTCATGGGTCGCTGTCCCATCTCGTTTTCTCGTTTCTCCCAAACCGTCTCGTTTCCCATATTTACAGGTTCAGAAGCTGGAGCAACCTAAACACTATATGGTACAAGATCTTGAGCCGTGACATAGGCATGGTATTAAAGGTACTAGAGGGTGGTAAAACTTCCACTTCAGAGGCAGCACACTTAATTGCATTACGGTGTAGAACCTTTTCAGGTCTTACCCGATACACCAACCCAGTTTCTCCTAATGTTCCTATCACAACATGGGGCACTGAACCCCACCAACTGCACAGCTTTCCCCGACCTTGCCTATTTCAGTCTCTAACCCAGACTCGCTGACCATCTAACAAGGGTGCATCCTTAGCCCCACAATCATAAGTCTGCTTCATTTTCTCAGCAGCATGATCCATCTTGTTCTTAGCCACTGCGTAGGCCCATTTTAACTTTTTGTAATGATCATGGACCAACCCTTTATGATCCCACTTCTAATGATCAACCACTACACCCAACCCCAAATCTACAGGGATCCTCACTGTACGCCCAAACATCAGATATGATGGAACAAAACCTGTAGCGCTATGAACAGTGTTGTTGTAGGCTTGCATCAGCTCAGGGAGGAAATCAGGCCACCTATCCTGTTTCTCTTGTTCCAATGTACGGAGCATATTTAACAATGTCTGGTTAACACGTTTTACACTACCATTTCCTGCAAGGTGATAGGAAGTAATTCGTCTCTTCACCGTTCCATATAACAGGCAAAACTCCTGAACCAACTTGAACTCAAAGTTTGGTCCTAACCGTTAGATGTAGTTTAAAGGAGTTCACTTTCAAATGAAAATTAGCCTATGATTTACTGACCCTCAAGTCATCCTACGTATGTATACGACTTTCTTCTTTTAATAATAATAATAATAATTCTTTACATTTATATAGCGCTTTTTTTCTAGACACTCAAAGCGCTTACATAGTCAAGGGGTATCTCCTCATCCACCACCAGTGTGCAGCATCCACCTGGATGATGCGACGGCAGCCATAGTGCGCCAGAACGCCCACCACACACCAGCTTACTGATGGAGAAGAGACAGAGTGATGAAGCCAATCAGCGGATATGGGGATTGTTAGGAGGCCATGATGGTCAGAGGCCAATGGGCGAATTTAGCCAGGATGCCGAGGTCACACCTCTACTCTTTACGAAAGACATCCTGGGATTTTTAATGACCACAGAGAGTCAGGACCTCGGTTTAACGTCTCATCCGAAGGACGGTGCTTGTTGACAGTATAGTGTCCCCATCACTACACTGGGGCGCTAGGACCCACACAGACCACAGGGTGAGCACCCCCTGCTGGCCTCACTAGCACCTCTTCCAGCAGCAACCTAGTTTTCTCAGGAGGTCTCCCATCCAGGTACTGACCAGGCTCAGCCCTGCTTAGCTTCAGTGGGCAACCGGTCTTGGGCTCCAGGGTGATATGGCTGCCGGCTTTTAGACAAATTCATCTGACAGAGACATTTATTATTTTGCAATGATTATGATAAAATCATAAATTCTCTAAATATCATAATGAACCTATTATGCAAACAATTGCTGCACTTGAATTGGTGCTATAATGTCCATGGCCACAATGGCATTCATAATGGTGCATGTCCACTGGTGCTGAGCAAAGGAAGTATTTTCAGTTTATTTTGATGGAAGTTGACCTTTCATAGTAATTTATTGCAAATGCTCGCTCTGCATTTGATGACATGTACTGTGAGTGATTTTAAATTGGAATGTAAAAAGATCCACCTTGCCTCACCTTGTCCCAGTCACATCAATATTATTGTTGTTGTGTTGCTTAACTGGTGGAAAAATGTCCTCACTGTCAGATCCATAGTGAAGTTGTTGTTGTTTTTCCCCCAGAAATTACTTGTAGTTCTTACAATGCAGAAAAGCACAAAAAAGTGAGGTCGAAGGATTCCTTCATAATGTGTCAAATGTTAGTGAAGGAGCAAATCGTCACAAATATTTTACTGCAGTTTTACAGGAGGCATGAAGGAATAGCCGTGTTGTTGTTTTTGATGTACAAATGCTGAGTCCCAATTTGCATACTATCCATCCTAAATAGTACGCAAAACTAGAATTAGTATGTTGAAAAGAGTATTCCAAAGATACCCGGATGGTTTACTATTTATGGTTAGAATTCGAAGTGCAGATCAATGCACACTCTAAGTGCTAATATTGCCCACAACCCATTGCTTGCGGGAGGGAGGAGCTTTGCGATTGCTTTGCGGTGATGTAAACATGGCAGCCGGATGCAGCAGCGGAGATGCGCCCTCAGCCTTTAAGTGTAAGAATTCAAATGTTTAACCCTAATTAAAGTTATATTTTATTGTCTCATAATATTATTCGGTTTATGTTGTGCTAAAAAAGTACCGTGTTTATCTTGTAGGATCCGATGAAGATACTGAGCGTCTCATTAACTGGCACATTGCCAATGATGCCCTTTTCACAGGAAAAAGAAACGTGGCAATCAAAGGTTTTGAGTAAGTAGCAGTCATTGACATTTGTGTGCTTTTGTAGATTCTGTAGTAATTGGTATTTTACTTTATTTGTTATGTGTCATAGGCTTATATATTTGCTGTTATATTGTGTAAAAAAAATTATCCATCGGATGTAGGAAAAGTCTGTCCCAATGTCTATCCCTCTGATTTGTAATAGAAATATTATTATGAGTAATTAAATATACATCCACTGTACAACTCCTGTAAAATGTTCCTCTGGGTTTTTTTAGTCCAAAGGTGTGCTCAGTAGGAGAAATGATATGGATATGTGTTTACTTAAATAGCTCTAGAAAGGAGCAAGTTAGTGTGAAAATAATTGAGCTCTAAACTCTCATTTAATGGCTGTTTTATTAATATTTTAGGGTGTACAAGTGATACTCATAGGTTTTAACTCAGTGGCATGGGTTAAAAAAAAGTGGGAAAATCTTAAGCAAAAATACAAAGTAAGTAAATGTGATGTATGTTGTCTTCTATTTTTGCCTTAAATATAAATAATTAGTTAAATAAAATGTTAGTAATTGTAAGTCTTTTTCCCACAAATGTTATAAGATCTTAAGTGTCCACAGTCAGGGGTCAGCACAGAGGGAGGGGAACTGACAGCCACATCCTGGAAGTGGTATGGGGTGTCAAAGCCATCCATCACCCCACCAGTATTAATACAGTCTGGTGACCAGGATGAGGCTGTTGGTCCCTCTGTTCCTGGCCCTTCTAACATTGGAGGCACAAAAAGGAAGATAGGGTCAGGAGAGAGTGAGCTTCTTTCCTATTTGAGAGAGCTGGAGGAAAGGGAGGCTAAGAGAGAGGAAGAGGCACAGCTGCGAGAAGAAAGAAGAGAAAGAGAGTTTGAAGAGAGGGAGAGAAGAAAAGAGGAAGAGAGGGAGAGAGAAGAGAGAGAGAAGAAGAATTTAGAGTGAGAATGGAGATGAGGGATGAGGAGATGAGAAGAGATGTAGCAGCTAGGGAAGGGAGGCTCCTTAATTTGATGGAGGTCCTGACCAAATCTTTAATTAATAAATAATTGTAATTAATCAGTTTGTCTAAAGAGTTAATCAGTTATTATAATGAATTAATCAAATTGTAAATTAAGACCATCTCTGGTATGATTTTTCATTCTGTTTGAGTGATTATGGTATTAATTCGTTCCGTCTTAAATTATATTCCAGGAACAAAAATATGACCATTCTTTAATTCTACAGTAAATGTAAAAGCCATTGATAATATACATTATATATATTCTAGTGCGAAAGGCCTGTGCAAAATCAGTTTTTGAGTGTGTTTTTAGTAATTGTTGGTTTGGTGTGTTTGAGAGCTCATTGTTACAATTACACAGCAAAAGTTCTGAGACATTTTTATTTGTCTATGGTAGAAAGCAAAAACTGATTCTGACATAATGACATAATGACATAAAATAAATGTAAAAAATTGAGGAAAAATATAATATTCAGAAGTAAACAGTATAGCTGATTTAATGTTAAGCTAACAGAGTCTTTATGTCAGAATGTTTATTTTTAAACCACAACTTTTCTTTGTGCTTCTTTTACAGAAACAACCTTCTAATGTCAGAATGTTTATTTTAAACCACAACCCTCTAAAAATGATATATTTAACAATATCATTTGCATTTCTCATCCAAACAACGCCATCTCAAACTTGGCACTGCACTTACTCATGCCCGTAGCAAGACACCTGTCAAGTTTGAAATCCCTCGGACTAAAGGTTCGACAGATATGCTGTTAACAGACAGACAGACATTTGTATAATTTTTATATATTTATATATATTATGACATATATTTAGTTATACCCTCTGTTGCAGTCCACCATAGTTAATATCAGTTAATTATGTCCATTGGAATGAATGCAGAATCTGATAGGGTTGAAATAAAAATTAATGGGCACTGTATTCAGTTGTTGACAATTGATTGAGTTTATGAAAATCAGTATAGCATTTATGAACAAATTTGATTGACAAACTACACAAAGTATTGTTTTTCATATATAGTAAACATCTGAAATCAAGGGTTGAGTAGTGTTTGTAGAAGCAGCCAGGACAGGAGGAGGTAGTGATTATTTGTGGAGGGTGAGTCATTTTTAAATTCTCCCAAATCCATAGGATTTAATTTTTCTTCCTGGCTACAATTTTGCAGACGATTTTAGAGCTAATTTAATATAATGAAAACCCATGACACATTGTATGTTAATTGGAATATTTTTAATATTAACAATACAAAAGTGCTTATTACTACGATCATGAAATAATTGTTTAACTGAGAATGTGGTTTAATAAAATAAAACTTCTGTAGAACTTTAAAACAATACAATATAAACTTTATAACAAAGGAAAGTAAAGGTGGATGACTCTAAACATACACTGTAATGAATTGATGTAAAAATTACAGCATTATTTTACAGCCGCGGACTGTTTTTTAATAATACATCATATTGCTGTAAACTGCAATGCATTCTGGGGTCACGTGTAGGTCTGACTCAAATTTACAGAATTTTGCTGTAAATTTCTAATCTTCAGAGCCGCATCATTAGGTCTTCAACGGTCGAGGAGAGTAACGTTAAAGGCAAGAGGAGTGATTCACAACTGTGGTAAGTGACTTCAGTTTTTATATTTCTTATTTGGTAGTTTATAGTATATGAATGCATCTAATTTGCGGATTATATTGGTAACTCCAGATTCAAGCATCATCCGTCCGCGGGGCGCGAGGCAGAATTGCGCGGGGTTTCAGTAGCGCGGTCGCGGTAGGATTTCACACATCCCCTGGCGCTATAGCGGCTATTGGCAGAAAATCTCTGGATTCCTTCTCTATGAATGACATGTTTCAGTGCTTATAGTTTATATTCACGGTAACTTCGTGTTTATCAGCACACTTCGTTGTGATTATTTTATGATGTAAAACAACTTTGCACAGGCAGTCATCTGTTAAAGGGTTAGTTCGCCCAAAAATGAAAATTATGTCATTAATAACTCACCCTTATGCTGTTCCAAACATGTAAGGCCTCCTTTTATCTTCAGAACACAGTTTAAGATATTTTAGATTTAGTCCGAGAGCTCTCAGTCCCTCCATTGAAGCTGTGTGTACGGTCTACTGTCCATGTCCAGAAAGGTAAGAAAAGCATCATCAAAGTAGTCCATGTGACATCAGAGGGTCTGTTGGAATTTTTTGAAGCATCGAAAATACATTTTGGTCCAAAAATAGCAAAAACGACGACTTTATTCAGCATTGTCTTCTCTTCCGTGTCTGTTGTGAGAAAGAGTTCAAATCAAAGCAGCCTGGATATCCGCTTCGCGAACGAATCATTCAGTTCACCAAATCGAACTGAATCGTTTTAAACGGTTCGCATCTCTAATACGCATTAATCCACAAATGACTTAAGCTGTTAACTTTTTTAATGTGGATGACACTCCCTCTGAGTTCAAACAAACCAATATCCCGGAGTAATTCATGTACTCAAACAGTACATTGACTGAACTGCTGTGATGAACACCGAGCTGAGCCAGATAACGAACAATAGACTGACTCGTTCACGAGTGAAGAACCGTTTCTGTCAGACGTGTCCGATTCGTGAACCGAGGAGCTGATGATACTGCGCATGTGTGATTCAGCGTGAAGCAGATTGACACACAGAGCGTCTGAACTGATTCTTTTGGTGATTGATTCTGAACTGATTCTGTGCTAGTGTTATGGGTGCGGGTAAACCGAAGGCTTGAATCAAAGGCAATCATCGCCAATGACGCCATTACGTCGAGCGCAAAAGAACTGGTGAACCGTTTTCTTCAACCGGTTTATTGAATCGAACTGTCCGAAAGAACTACTGGTGATCCGAACACCGATGCAACCGGTTCTTGACTCATGAATGAGTCAGTCTATTGTTCGTTATCTGGCTCAGCTCGGTGTTCATCACAGCAGTTCAGTCAATGTACTGTTTGAGTACATGAATTACTCCGGGATATTGGTTTGTTTGAACTCAGAGGGAGTGTCAGTCACATTAAAAAAGTTAACAGCTTAAGTCATTTGTGGATTAATGCGTATTAGAGATGCGAACCGTTTAAAACGATTCAGTTCGATTTGGTGAACTGAATGATTCGTTCGCGAACCGGAAATCCAGCTGCTTTGATTTGAACTCTCTCTCACACAGACACGGAAGAGAAGACAATGCTGAATAAAGTCGTCGTTTTTGCTATTTTTGGACCAATATGTATTTTCGATGCTTAAAAAAATTCCAACGGAGCCTTTGATGTCACATGGACTACTTTGATGATGCTTTTCTTACCTTTCTGGACGTGGACAGTATACAGTACACACAGCTTCAATGGAGGGACTGATAGCTCTCGGACTCAATCTAAAATATCTTAAACTGTGTTCCGAAGATAAAAGGAGCCCTTACATGTTTGGAACAGCATAAGGGTGAGTTATTAATGACATAATTTTCTTTTTTGGGCGAACTAACCCTTTAACACGGGCGCCGAAATAAAACGCGTTTCTAAAGCCTCGCGGTCAGTCAGGCCCGCTCACGGAGGATGTGTGTGTCATATAAATTCTCAGTGGTGCTTTTCCAAGAGGTTAACGTAACCAGTGAGATGTACATTTTTTTTGAGCCTTTGCTAACTTCAGGTAACGTTAATGTTAAAACTTTAACAAATCTGTTTGATATAAAGTCTGCTTTGTATAGTTAGCCTAATTTATTAACTTAGGGCGACCAAATACTTTTTCCTTGAAATTATAAAATATCCTATTTATAGATATGTGTCTATATTTATGTCGGCAGGCAAATCATGTGTGTATTTTGGCACAGGGTGCACAAAGGCACCTTATCAGTGCGGTGACACTGACCAATAAACAAACGAGTTGACTTATTGCGTCTATGACTGAGACTTAGGTCTCTGCAGTGCAAAAGTGGGCGTTTATCACCATGTGGGTGTTTTCAAACTGCTGGGTGTTTCTGAATCATGCAATCGAAATGATCCCCCTTACCCAACCCCACCCCTAAACCTAACGTCACTATTACATCAACCAATTAGGTATCATGGTGTAAAAACACCTTGATCTGGTAACTCCCATTACTTTCCTGCAGAGACCTATACTGGGGCTATGACCTGAATCATATCATCAGTTGAAGTGATGGGAAGTTCAGATCATTTTACCGAATCCGACGTTCAGCAAAATGAACGAATCTTTTTTCGAGTCATTTCAAATAAACGCACAACCCAAAGGTTCAGGAAGAAAAAAACAAAGTGCTATTAGTCTGCTTCACATTAGGAGGCATTTTGCTGCATAATCGATCCACCACTGACCATATGCAACTATGGAAGCTCAACTTCCATTAAATGGACTGAAAACGCTCAAGTATAAGTCTTAAAACACTTGCTCTGCGCCAGTGGATAGACACACGCAGTTATGTGCATGTCACAGACTGTCCGGGCATGCACTTCCGCGTTTCAGAGATCCGCCTTTTACTTTCCATCAACATTACATTAATTAACGTTTAGAAAATTGATTTTTGACATTTGTGAATCAATTCAGACTCGTCTGCTTATGCATTGCGATACATTTAAGAATCAAATTTTTATCCCACCCCTACTAAATATAGTATATAATGTAAATGTAAAAATCTGAAATACAAAAAAATAAATAAATAAATAAAATGGTATAGGTATTAATTACTATTGTGATATTGATTGTTTTAGGGGACACTTTGACAATGGGCACTGGATGCTGGGTATTGAAGGTGAGGTGGTGTGTGAGGGCACTCAGCCCAGTTTCCTGTCCGGCCTTGCCACTCTGTTTGCTGCTTATTACTTGTTTAATCTTGAGTATCGGGAGGAAGCAGTGTGTACCTTGGAGTTCATTCAAAGGTAATGGTTGAATTCTAACAACTTCAGAACCAGCATTTTATAGATAAGTTATAGTAGAACATTCCTTTTAATAATGTTATGTTATAAGTGTTATTTCTGTTGAGGCCTTTAAAACAATGTGTCTTAACTCGAGAAGAGAATATATTTGTCTGCCTATTTAACACCAGCAAACTATTGAGTTAAATATGTTTTTTTTTTTTTTATTAGTGGACATCTCCAACCTTCTGGGAGGTCCTAAAACCGATCTTAATTACATATTGTCTGTTTCATGACCCTTTAGGTGCTTTGTGGGCACAAATCCGGAGAGAGGATCCAAAGCCAAGGGAAAAGTGCCATCGAAATAAAAACAGGACAAGTGATACAGAAGAAAATGTGTGGCAGTCAACCCACGTTGCCACTCTTCTGTGCAAATTCCAGTGGAATTTCTGAAATGTAAGGATACACACACACCAAGATTGCGTCTTCCTTTTATTGTTCTCTATCTGCCTTTGACTGTACCTCTCATCCCTCTGTCTCTCTCTGACTGTATCTCTCATCCCTCTGTCTCTCTCTGACTGTACCTCTCATCTCTCTGTCTCTCTTTGACTGTACCTCTCATCTCTGTATCTGTCACTAACTGTATCTGTCCTCCCCCTATTTGTTTCTGAAAGTATTATTATGTTTTGTAATATATCTAATGTATTGTCCTCTTTGCTCTTTTCAATATTTCTATTCACACTTTGAATCCTGGGATGGAACTTCATCTGGAGCATAATTGTTATTTAGTTGATTTTTATCTGTTTGATGGAAAGTTTGTATGACTTGTTTGGCCATATCGGTCTACTCTTTAATGATGAAAGCTATCTGAAAACGTCTTTGTGGTTTTTAAAGGATTAGTTCACCCAAAAATGAAAATTAAGTCAATAATTACCTATGTCGTTCCACACCCGTAAGATCTTCGTTCATCTTCACAACACACATTAAGATGTGGCTCAGTGAAGCCTGCATTTCTAGCAAGATCATTTATTTTTTATATGCTCTGATTTGAACTGAAAAATTAATAAAGCTTCAAAGCTTCATGAAGCAGTGTTTTTTAAAAAAATCATCCATCGCGAAATATTGTTGAATAGTCATTATTTTGTTTTTTGGCACACAAAAAGTATTTTCATCGCTTCATTACACTAAGGTTGAAACACTGTAGTCACATAAACTGTTTAAAATATGTTTTTAGTACCTTTCTGGGCATTGGAAAAGGAAATGATCTTGCTAGCAATGTAAGCATCACTGGGCCATCAGGTTTTATAAAAAATATCTTAATGTGTGTTGTGAAGATGAACAAAGGTCTTAAGGGTGTGGAATGACATGAGGGTGAGAAATGACAGAATTTTCACTCTGGGTGAACTGTTTTAATATGACCATGTTGGTCATGTTTCGGTTATAACGCAGTTTGAATATTTCTTTGTGTCTAGGTCCATGATGGCCAGTATGTTCCAAGTAATAAAAAAGAAATCATGCCAAAATTTCATATCCATTTAAAAAAAAATATGAAATAATTTTAAAATAAATAAAAATGAGTTCAAAATAATATACTTTTTGTCATTTTTTAATGTAAATTTGAAAGTGATATATAACATTTTGACCTGTTTTTTTTTTTTTAATGTTATTTATTTTATTTTTTTGGTGAATTAAGTTATGCATTATATAACACTTTATGCAGTTAAAGTTAAGTCAGCAATAGGGAAAATATATTGTATGCTATCATTTTACATACTTTAAATATAGCAAATACACATATGCTTTTTTCAAAGAATTGCTTTGCACAGTAAACTACTTGAATGTGTGCATTTGCTATTTAAATAATTATGTTAAATGCCATATTCAATATATAAAAAAATGCAGTATAGAATATTTTTTTGTAAAAATGCAGTATACAAAATATAAAAAAATTACTGTAAATTTTACAGTAAAATACTGGCAGCAGGGTTGCCAGCCAGTTACTGTAAATATTACAGTAGTCTTAATGTAATTTAATTCACAGAATTTTACTGTAATTGAGAATACAGTAAAAATCTGTAAATTAAATTACAGTACTACTACTGTAAAAATTACAGTAACTGGCTGGCAACCCTGCTGCCAGTATTTTACTGTAAAATTTACAGTAATTTTTTAACAGTGTAGTCATGTTCCATTATTGCAGGAACGTGGATGTCGGGTGCGGAAACTGCTGCTGCCAGACGGTTCCGCATGAAATCACTGCACAAAACTTCTCTGTTGATGTCAGCGTTGTCTTCATTGTTGACATCATCATCATCATCGCTGTAGCAACAATGGGTTGTACAGAATAATTAACTCAAATGATATATAGGGAATTTGAATAATTAATCAGGAATATGATTAATATTTATATATCATATGACAGTTACAATAAATTGTATTGATTATGAAAAATAGCTCAACTGTCTATACCAATAACTAATTACAGGGCACTGTAACTTACTCAATAATATGTCAATATTCCATTCTTCATATCAATTATTGTGATATCTCTTACTGTAAATTACTGCAAATCAAACAGTGGTTTGTCCAGCAAACCAGATTGACCTATCAATTTTCAATAAAGTTATCACTTCTTATAATTCAAGGAAAAATATTCTCTGGCCATGAAAACATTATCCTATCCTTATGATAAATTTAGTTTCTAAATTTAAAGCCTGTAGCTAAAGATCAGACATCTCAGTGACTCGTAATGTGAGCGGGTGGTGGAGACAAGAATCATGAATATATGGGTTTTAATAATTACTAATAAAACATCGAAACTACAAATCACACAGAGTAAATATGCGTACGACAATACAGACAGTAAAATTTTTACAAGACATAACGGAATCCAAATAAAAGAGAGAGAGAGAGAAATGAATGAGGTCACAGAATGAGCTCAGATATGGAAATCAGTCAGTAACCCTTCTCAGCCAACAACGGATCAAATCATAGCAACACTTTAAAGCAGCATTTAAATCTCCATAGAAAACGATACTTGCATGGCCCAGACGAGGGTCGCACAGGAGAGCAGCGTGTCCAAGAACGAAGAGAGGAAGAAGTGAAGAGAGAGGGCGGACCTTGTTTGGTCGGTTCTTATGGCTTGGGATGGTTCACGCCTCTTTTCGCATGAACAACCAATGAACGTCCGCGATCTGAAGCGGAGGGAAAGTTCCTTTGTCTCTGTGGAAACACCCACCCTAATGATTTAGGGCTTGTCAGATTTCATCAGGGATATTCTAGCAAGTTCGTAATTCCAGAATAAAAAATTTTTCATTACTTTGCTTTAGATAAGTGGGTCTGTCAAAGCATGACGATTACAAGAACACCAAACAGTACATATATATAACTGATAGAAACACAAAGTTACATTCAAATGCAGAATTACACACATTTAAACATTAACACACGCTAATAAATTGCAGATAGTCACAATTTATATGGGACACATCTAATGTACCAAAAAGATATACGTAATACATTTATAAAACATAAAAACAAAAAGGTAATGGTTTAGAATGCATTGGGAAAAGAAACCAGTGACCTGGCTTCTCTCCTGTCCTGTTGCCCAGGGGGGTCATAAAGTTTATATGAGCTGCAAAGCAGGTGGGGGTTACATAAACATGACTATTTGAGAAAGAGTTAGACTGAGGAGAACATTTCCACTTATAAGTCAGCACTTTAACCATTTACCCAGGATTAACCATTTTTATGCAATACACAAACATTCAAAATACATATTAATAAGGACTTACAAAAGTAAGGAACTTTAAGAAAGGTTTCGTTTTGCGTGTGTGTGTGTTAAGGAATTTGGGGGGTTTTCAGGTCTCCTTTGAGGCTCGCATGGGTATCATAAAATAATTTAAGTCCAGCCAGGCTGGCGCCAGGCCAGGCTTTTAGTGCAAAAAGGGTTTCATTTGTATGCCTGAATTTAACCCATGAATCGATGACCTGCATATGCGTTACACATCCCCCTTTCGTCAGATGAAGTCCCTGTGTGGACATCATCGGACGGCAATCATCAGGATGGGCAGATGACAGGTGAATCGTGATGGTCATGTAGCAGGTGGATCATGATGGCAGGTGGTTCAAGATGACAGGTGGTTCCTGGAGCTGAGGATTCAGCTTGATGAGGTTTGGTGTTGTCTTTGACTTGGCACCCCCTTTCCGGGGATTCCATCGGAGATCTCCAGTCACAGTTGTCGTGAGTTTGGCGGTAGAGGTTTGCGTCTCGTTGAGTATCCTGTATAGGATGAAGGTCACGCCAAGAGTCAGGGCGGGACCCATGACGGTGGAGATGCACCTTGCAGTGTCGGCAGCAGGCCAGGCTCGGACCGCAGATGACGGGTTCAGAAACGGGCTGTCGAGACAGTGCTTGGAGGGCTGTGTCAACAGGAGTAATGTCAATGTGTTGGGTGGTAGCTTTCAGTACTTGGTCAAGCAGCTTGGCACGGGTGGCGGTGTCATGCTGGTCATAGGTCAGTGTAGCTGAGCGCACAGGAGTGTTGACGAGCCATCTGTTACCCACAATCTCTGCTTCCGTTTCTGTGACTTGTGTACGAGGCTTGGCTTCGTTAGGGCAGCGCGTATCGCTGACCCAGGGTTGCAGCTCACAGATTCCTTCAGCGTTGTGTCTGAGGAAGGGTTTGCTAAGGCAGAGATAATGAATGTCTTTGGTCAAAGTACACATGTGCATGTTTGTGGCCAGGTACAGCTGTGTGTCGCTGTCGCGGTAGGCCACCACATCTGGAATGTGTGTCTTGGTGTGGGTGTTGCTTTTCCACATCCTGACACTGACAATGTCTTTAGGTCTGTAGACTTGGCTTGACTCGCTGATGAGTTGGTTCAGGAGCACATTCACTTCTCTCTGTTTGGGGTTGACGTGCCATAGAAAGGCACTATCCATTTACATTTACATTACATTTACAGAAGAAACAGTTGAGCAACATAGAAAGACAGCAGCTTGTGAGTGTTTTGTCTTGTTTTCTCATCAGACTAGTGTGTGATCATCATTGCTAGGAAAGTTTTAGGGTTTAAATTGTGTGTGTCTTAACCTGGTTAATACGTGCTGAAAGTGGCGCTTGGTTTTGCATTTGCCTATCGCTGGACTGCCTGGTTTCGATCTGCTAAATAGTAAGGCGTGGCCAAAGCCAGTGAAAGTACTTAATTAGCTGTTTGGAAAGCACTTGTCAGAAGAAACAGTTTAGCAACATAGAAGGACAGCAGGCTTGTGAGTGTTTTGTCTTGTTTTCTCATCAGACTAGTGTGTGATCATCATTGCTAGGAAAGTTTTAGGGTTTAAATTGTGTGTGTCTTACCCTGGTTAATACGTGCTGAAAGTGGCGCTTGGTTTTGCATTTGCCTATCGCGGGACTGCCTGGTTTCGATCTGCTAAATACCGAGGCGTGGCCAAAGCCAGTGAAAGTACTTAATTAGCTGTCTGGAAAGCACTTGTCAGAAGAAACAGTCGAGCAACATAGAAGGACAGCAGCTTGAGAGTATTTTGTCTTGTTTTCTCATCAGACTAGTGTGTGATCATCATTGCTAGGAAAGTTTTAGGGTTTAAATTGTGAGTGTCTTACCCTGGTTAATACGTGCTGAAAGTGGCGCTTGGTTTTGCGTTGCCTATCGCGGGACTGCCTGGTTTCGATCTGCTAAATAGCGAGGCATGTCCAGCTGACTTCAATCACAGGTAATCAGGCAAATACAAAGCACTAGGTTTCACCGTGGCAGCGGTCGTGGCAACCCTCGTGTGAAGACCGACGAGTGTAAAGACAATCGACTCTACCTGCGCGACTCCACCGAGCAAGGACAACGACAGGGCACTTGAGTATTGCTTTTCTCTTTCTTTTTGTATAGCCTCTCAAATATCTTACACTTGTAGTGACTATGTGCTTTCAGATCTCTACTATCACTACTAACACTCGCACGCTATGTACGTCGCAGGAAGGCCTGTCTGACAAACCTACGCCATGTCCCTCTGACCTCTACTACTATGCTCTCTATTCCAGTTGGTCTCTGGAACTGCCAGTCTGCAGTTAACAAAGCAGACTTCATTTCTTCTATTGCTACTCATTCCGGTCTCAACCTCATGGCACTGACAGAGACTTGGATCAAACCTGAAGATACTGCCACCCCTGCAGCCCTCTCCACTAATTTCACTTGTTCCCACACTCCTCGTACCACTGGGAGGGGTGGAGGTACGGGTCTCCTTATATCCAAAGAATGGAAATTTGATCTTCAGCCATCACCTTCAGGTACTGGTTCATTTGAATCACATGCCATTACTGTAACCCACCCTGTTAAAATCCACTTTGTGGTCATTTATCGTCCCCCAGATCATATGGGAAACTTCTTGGAGGAGTTGGATGTGCTGCTATCAAACTTTCCTGAAGATGGTACTCCTCTGGTACTGCTTGGTGACTTCAACATCCACCTAGATAAACCCCAGGCTGCTGACTTCAAAACTCTGCTCACCTCATTTGACCTCAAGCTAGTGTCTACTACAACGACTCACAAATCGGGCAACTAACTGGACCTCATCTACACACGCTGTTGCTCTGTGGACACCTCTTCAGTTGCTCCACTGCACACCTCTGATCACTTCCTCATTACTGCTAACCTAGCACTTACTCCTGAAGTGGCACACACTCCAACGCAGGTCACCTTTCGACGGAACCTACGCTCACTCTCTCCATCTCGCCTATCTGCTGTGGTTTCATCCTCTCTTCCACCACTCTCTCAGTTTTCTGCTCTGGACACGAACAGTGCTACGGACACTCTTTGCTCCACTTTAACATCTTGCTTGGACAACTTTTGCCCACTGTTGTCTAGACCAGCACGCACTGCCCCATCTGCCCCCTGGCTGTCCGAGGTTCTCCGTGAACATCGCTCTACACTCAGGGCTGCAGAGAGGAAATGGCAGAAATCAAAAAACTCTATGGACCTCAGTGTGTATCAATCTCTCCTCTCTTCCTTCTCTGCAAATGTCTTTACAGCTAAAACATCCTACTACCACAACAAAATTAACAGCTGCTGTGACATTCGGACACTCTTCAAGACTTTCTCTTCTCTTCTTAATCCGCCGCCTCCACCTCCTCCATCAACTCTTACAGCGGACGACTTTGCAGCTTTCTTCACAAATAAGACAAGATCCATCAGTGACCAATTCTCCACACCGCAGACTGAGGACAACTTTACAATGACTGATACACACTCTTTATCCTCCTCCTCCCCACTCTCAGAGATGGACGTCTAGAAAAATTCTCCTGTCCAATCATCCTACTACTTGTCCACTTGATCCTATCCCCACTCACCTCCTTCAAGCGATCTCTTCTTCAGTCATATCTTCACTTACTCACATTATCAACTCCTCTCTTCACTCTGGAACATTTCCCTTAAAATTCAAGCAGGCTCGGGTAAGCCCACTGCTCAAGAAACCATCTCTAAATCCAGCACTTCTTGAAAACTACAGACCGGTATCCCTTCTTCCATTCATTGCAAAGACACTTGAGCGAGCTGTGTTCAACCAGCTTTCTATGTTCCTTGGACAGAACAACCTTACTGGACCTGTCTGCTGCTTTTGACACTGTTAATCACCAGATTCTCCTGTCCACCCTAAGAACGATGGGCATCTCTGGAACTGCTCTCCTGTGGGTTAAGTCCTACCTCTCTGACAGATCCTTCAGTGTGTCTTTCGAGGGGTGATGTTTCAAAGTCACACCACCCTGCTACTGGGGTTCCTCAAGGCTCAGTACTTGGACCACTTCTCTTCTCCATCTACATGACATCTTTAGGATCTGTCATTCAGAAGCATGGCTTTTCTTATCACTGCTATGCTGATGACACCCAACTCTACTTCTCATTCCAGCCAGATGACCCGACGGTAGCTGCTCGCATTTCAGCCTGTCTGAGTGACATTTCTAGCTGGATGAATGACCATCACCTCCAGCTTAACCTTACAAAGACTGAACTCCTGGTGATTCCAGCTAACCCATTGATTCATCACAACTTCTCTATACAGCTGGGCTCGTCAACCATAACTCCTTCGAGGACAGCCAGAAACCTAGGAGTTGTGATGGATCATCAATTAAGCTTCACTGACCACATTGCTACAACGACCCGGTCCTGCAGGTTTGCCTTATACAACATTAGGAAGATTAGACCCTTCCTGTCAGAGCAAGCAACCCAACTTCTTGTCCAAGATTTTGTTCTCTCCAGACTGGACTATTGTAATGCTCTCCTGGCGGGCCTTCCTGCATGTACTGTCAAACCTCTGCAAATTATCCAGAATGCAGCAGCGAGGGTTGTCTTCAATGAGCCAAAAAAAGCTCATGTTACTCCTCTCCTCATCAGGTTACACTGGCTACCAGTAGCCGCTCGCATCAAATTCAAGGTACTGATGCTTGCCTACAAGACGACCACTGGCACGGCACCAACTTACCTAAACTCACTGGTTAAATCCTATGTGCCCTCCAGAAGTTTGCGCTCTGCAAGTGAACAACGCCATGTGGTGCCATCCCAAAGAAATTCAAAATCACTCTCACGGACCTTTTCCTGGACTGTTCCCAGCTGGTGGAATGACCTCCCAATCTCAATTCGTATAGCTGAGTCTTTACTCATTTTCAAGAAACATCTAAAGACTCATCTTTTTCGCCTGCACTTAACCTACTAACACAAGTACTTTTCCTTTTCTTGTCTTTTTCATTTAATAAAAAAAAAAAAAAAAAACCTACCTGGCTATGCGTTCTATACTAGACTAACTGAGACTTGTCATGGCACTTGTATACTGTTGTTGTTCTCTTGTTGACCTGACTGCTTCTATTGTTCTCATTTGTAAATCGCTTTGGATAAAAGCGTCTGCTAAATGATTAAATGTAAATGTAAATGTAACTCAAACGTGAAACCTACCTCTGTGCATCAACCCTGCACAATTCAAACTCTCTCCCTTGAAGCTGTGGAAACGTGCTTCTGAGAATTTCTGCAAACTGTGTCTCACTCTGCTCTCTCTGTACAACAAGTCTCTGACTGGCAATGGCATCTATTGGTCAACAATGTGAAATGCTGTTAGTTTAATTTGTTTACAATCAACATCACAATTTCATGAATAGCATTATAAGCAAAGTACTTACCTCTCAAAAGAAGATAACCGATCAACACCAGTCCGGAGAAGAATTACTTTAAATGGATATGTCACATTTCTCCTCCACACCCTTTTGGGACGAGCATGCCATTCAACAGCTGTTCATTGAGGAACATCTCAAACCTTTCAGAGAACATTTAAACATAACTCTACTACGAAATTTAAACATATTTGCTATAACCTAATTAATGATCTGAAATAAAGTTTGATACTTATTGTTTGTTATTATAATGTCATGATTTAAGTTGTCCAATTAAATCATCCAATTAATTTATGTTTATGTTTTTATTAAACATATTAAGATATTTTTGGTCACTGAGGGTTTCTGTAAAAAAAAAATAGTAATAGATCATATTAATTATTATTAAAAGATAACATTACTACTAATTCTACTATCATACTAATATATATACAAAGCACTATGAATTGATGAGCTGCTGGGTTCATGAATATTAATCACGTTTCTGCCTTCAATTCAAACTGATTTGGAGATCATGGATTCATATTTCAAACAACTTTTGCGGCTTAACATTTACAGATACTGGTCCATATGGAGATTTGATTTGATTAATTTATACTAACTTTGACAAATTCCACGACTGTCCATATTAAAATGTAAGTTTAATTTTCATGACTGGATTTTGAGATTCCGTCCTCGTTTTCTGCTTCGCGGAAATCATAGCGCTGAACCGTGTTTGAACGGGACCTCGGTACTACCGGTACTTAAAGAAACCTGGCACCGTCACATTTACATCTTTTTAGTACCGACTTGGTACCGAAGTACCGGGTCTTTTGACAACACTACTTCTCATACAGTAAGACATGACTCGAGAGCACTTTGTTGCTCTTTGAGCACTAGCTTGATACCGTTAGCTATAGTTCCTCAGTAAATGGCAGAATCTTTAATTTTTTTCTTTATTGGTGATTGTTCAATCTGTCTTTCCCGAACATCCTTGACTGTGGCTAGTTGTTCACAATTTACTGACAGGATATATATAATTTCTGACAAAGTGAGCAGACCAAAGGACTATGCGTGCATTGCTGCCGAAGGGTCACATAATCTTCCATGACATTATTTCATAAAATATACAGATTGGCTGTACACACGAAAATGCAAAGGTGTAGCTTTTAGATCCAGCCACTCTGGGACCCGGTTTAAAAAACAAAAAAGTGATTTCACTACAAAAATGCCGGATCCGCCTGGACGAAACACATATACCATACAAAATATTTACAAATACAGCTAAATATGTCTCCATTTGGACAGGACTGTGATTGTTTTTTGTATAACTGTGTATAACAGATGACTGAATGAAACACTTGCCACGTACAGTGCATTAAAACGGTTTCTCTCCAGTGTGGATCCTCTCATGTCTTTTCAAACTTGATGAATCTATATAAGTCTTGTCACAGTGTGAACACTTAAAATGTTTCTCTCCGGTGTGAATCCTCTCATGTCTTTTCAGATGTGATGAAACAATGAATCTCTTGTCACAGTGTGAACATTTATACGGTTTCTCTCCAGTGTGGATCCTCTCATGTGTTTTCAGATTTGATGGATCACTGAATCTCTTGTCACAGTGTGAACACTTATTTGGTTTCTCTCCAGTGTGGATCCTCTCATGTGTTTTCAGATGTGTTGATTGATTAAATCTCTGGTCACACTGTGAACACTTATAAGGTTTCTCTCCAGAGTGAATCCTCTCATGTATTTTAAGACTTGATGAATCTCTGAATCTCTTGTCACAGTGTGAACATTTATACGGTTTCTCTCCAGTGTGGATCTTCTCATGTGTTATCAGACTTGATGAATCTCTGAATCTCTTGTCACAGTGTGAACATTTATACGGTTTCTCTCCTGTGTGGATCCTCTCATGTGTTATCAGACTTGATGAATCTCTGAATCTCTTGTCACATTGTGAACACTTATATGGTTTCTCTCCAGTGTGGATCCTCTCATGTGTTTTCAGATGTGTTGATTGATTAAATCTCTGGTCACAGTGTGAACACTTATAAGGTTTCTCTCCAGAGTTAATCTTCTCATGTGTTATCAGACTTGATAAATCTCTGAATCTCTTGTCACAGTGTGAACATTTATACGGTTTCTCTCCTGTGTGGATCCTCTCATGTGTTATGAGACTTGATGAATCTCTGAATCTCTTGTCACAGTGTGAACATTTATACGGTTTCTCTCCAGTGTGGATCCTCTCATGTGTTTTCAGATTTGATGAATCTCTGAATCTCTTGTCACAGTGTGAACACTTATTTGGTTTCTCTCCAGTGTGGATCCTCTCATGTGTTTTCAGATGTGCTGATTGATTAAATCTCTGGTCACAGTGTGAACACTTATAAGGTTTCTCTCCAGAGTGAATCCTCTCATGTGTTTTCAGACTTGATGAATCTCTGAATCTCTTGTCACAGTGTGAACATTTATATGGTTTCTCTCCAGTGTGGATCCTCTCATGTAGTTTCAGACGTGATGAATTTCTGAATCTCTTGTCACAGTGTGAACACTTATATGGTTTCTCTCCAGTGTGGATCCTCTCATGTGTTTTCAGATGTGTTGATTGTTTAAATCTCTGGTCACATTGTGAACACTTATAAGGTTTCTCTCCAGTGTGGATCCTCTCGTGCTGTTTTAAATTGCTCACTGAACTAAATGTCTTTTTACACTCAAAGCACATGTACTCTCTCACACTAGTATGTACTTTCTGATGTACTTTCAAACTTTGTAGATTCCAAAAACTCTTACCACACAAATAACATGAATGTGGTTTTTCCTTTGAATGAAATTTATAGTGTTTCTTAAGACGTGAAGCCCATAAAAACATTTCACCACATTGATCACATGTGTACGGTTTCTCTCCAGTGTGGATCTTCATGTGTCTCTTAAGGTTTGCTGATTGTTTGAAACTCTTCCCGCACTGATCACAAGTGAAAGGTTTCTCTACAATATGAATTCTCATGTGACGCCCATAACTTGCTTTGTGTGTGAAACTCTTTCCACACTGAGTGCAGGTGAAAGATTTCTTGACTCTTTTTTTCTTTAGATCTTTCAAAGGTTTTCCTCCAGTTTTGATATGATTTTTCTCCTCAACTTCACTTGATTCTTCATACTCCTCTATCTCTTCGATGAACTCTGAAATAAAAGTAAAAATTATTTATTTTTGTTAATTTGTTAAAAGCTGTGAAAAGTGAACATAAAAGTGCTCACTGAATGTTTAGCGTCTGTAAATACACAACTGAGTTTTTTTGTTTCAGATTTAATGGGGACAACTCTTTAAACATAAAATTCACACAATGTAATTTTTTTGAATGCCCTCTACAGATTTTGACACATCGTTGTTCTTTGGGGTCAATATGACCCCAAGGTCTTTGAGCTGTATAAAACAAGAAATATAAACATTTTACTAGGGCTGTGGCGGTGGCAGATATTTATTAATTTTGTTTTATATTTATGTATTTTATATACACAGATAGGGCCTATCTATCTATCTATCTATATATATAAAAGGGATATACTGGTATCAAATTTTCCTCTTTCGATTAATTCATAATGTTTTTATCATGGTATTGAAATTTATTTAGTTTAAAAAAAGTGGTCACAATATAGTATAACAAGATTATATAACTTTTTTCTTATAACAAAAATAACCGAACATTTAAATATAATAAAATATATAAAGTGCAAAAGAACTATAAAGACCCATAAGTATCACTTTACAATAAGACCTCATTAGTTAACCTTAGTTAATGCATTAACATTAGCAAAGTTGAATAACTTAGCAAATGTAGCTATTGTTCATTGTGAAAGTCTTGGCTCATTAAATAACACAGTTGCAACTTTCGATTTTTACCAACGTGATATTAAATATTGGAATAACTAAGATTAATGAATGTTCAGATTTATTTTTCTTTGACCGTTTGTGCTAACTAATGAATTAACTGATGTTAACTAATGAAGCCCTAATGTAAAGTGTGAACGAACAATAAAGAAACATTTCAAACAATATCTAGGGCATGTTGTAGTCCAGATTAAAATGGAAAAAAAAAGATTGAAAATAAGTAGCCTAGTCTAAATATTTGGCTCTGTGATAAACACCATGGCAAATACACAAATCTGAATGGGTATTTAAAATGATTTAAATAAGTTTTAGAAAGTAGCACAGCTGCTTTATGGGGATTCCAGGGTAAGGAGCTGCATTTTCTGCAGTTTAGCGCCATCTGCTGTCAGAGAGTTGGTTGTTTTGAGCCCCTGCCCCTATGAGGTCTGGTCTGCGATTTCTTCCGAGGGAAGGGGTGTGCATTATGAATATTTTTGATCGTGGACGATAAAAACGTCTCCACAATCTGCCTTTGAAGAAATATTTTTGTATTATGCTGCATTGCAAATTCTATCCATGGAATGAATATACTGCAACAGCCAACATATCCAGAAACATAGACAGGTATTTATGTCTATCTCCAGTTCTGCGGTCCCACACAGAGTACGCAGTAAGGCACCATACCAGTTGCTCCAAAAATAAACCTTTCGTTTTATATGTACATTAACGTAAATGTAAATAAACATGTACACAGAATTTTAAAAAATGGGTTTCACGGTGAAGACCACAGACAGGTGAAGCACACGTGACATGCCATTGCTGGAGCCACATGCTCGCTCTCACCTCAATCTTGTCACAGTGTTCAACCATGAAACAAAAAAAAACGACGACAATAAAAATGAATCTACTATGCTTGGTTTCTTTTCATTTATTTTGAACAGACAGTAGTACAATTATTTTTTTCCACCTAGATGTGAAAATACTAAATATTATGTTAAATATATATAATCTTCAGTACATGTGTACATACAAGGAATACGTTCTTTTCAATACACTTAAGGCCCTTTCACACTGCACGTCGGACCCGGCAAATTGCCGGAACATTGCCGGGTCGCCTTCTGTGTGAAAGTAAACGTGTCCCTGGATTGATTCCGGTGTTCAGTCCCGGAACGAGCGCTGTGTGAAAAAAAAGTCAGATCTAATGCCATGTCGTAGTGATGATGCACATTATCACACGACTCTTTTACCAGGTGTTTTGAAGGAACATCAATGTTCGTGACTGAAAAACATTTGCAAACTGTAATGAAGCAGAGATCAGTTAGTTCCTCATTATCAACGCTGACGCTGGGATCGTTTCGCAGCTTCATTGAAAGTATAACGTGCCTAAAGTTTTCGACTCGTACATTACATGTCACACCCTGATGTCACGTGTCGTTATGGGACCTTTACGGGTTGTGTGTGAAAGCACGCACATATTCCGGGTAATCACTGTCAGTGTGAAAGTGCAAAATCTAGCGACCCGGGAACAATTGCCGGGACACATTACCCCTGTATTTGCCAGAATCGCAGTGTGTAATGGGCTATTACTTTCTGCCATTTGAGTTCTTTATTTTATTTTTTCATTGTGAGTGCATGCAAAAAAATAGACCTTTATACAGTGATGCAATATTCAAAGACAATGGTTTAAAGGGATAAGACAAGTGTATAAAGGGATACTCCACCCCAAAATGAAAATGTTCATTTAGGTGCTAGGGTTTTTTGGAAAAAATGCTGTATTTATACATCAATATTGCAAAAGCTTGTGGCCTGAAAGGGCTTAAAGATAATGATCTACTGTAAATTAAAAAAATGTTGGGCATGATCGAAAGTTTATGTTGGCTGTAAATATACTCATCTAATTTGCAAATTATGATGTCACCAGGGGGCGGCCTTCTCGAATTTCATAATATTCAGGAAATATTAGATATTGAATGAATGTTTGAACTTATTTGCAAGGTTTTCCGTATCTGTTTTATTGTTTTGTTATTTGCTATGTTCGTCTTTGGAACACAATTTAAGATATTTTGGATGAAAACCGGGAGGCTTATGACTGTCCCATAGATTGCCAAATAAGTTACACTGTCAAGGTCCAGAAAAGTATTAAAAGCACCATCAGAATAGTCCATCTGCATCAGTGTTTCAACCGTGACCTTATGAAGTGACAAGAATACTGTTTGCAAACAAAGAAAACAAAAATAACTTTATTCAACAATTCCTTTGTCAACAGTCTACTCTGTCTCTCTCCACATCACTCAAACTGCCTACGCTTTTCTGTGTCAGCCTCACCACAAGGATGCACTCTTTGCTTTCAAATCAAAGCATAAATACATGTAGAAACAGCACATTGTTGCGCAGCTGACACAGAATATAGAATATTCAGTCTGTGAAAGACACATTCAGTGTCAGCACATGGTTACGGTCTAGCAGGCTTTGTTTTCAAGAGCGCAACTCACTGCATTCAATGTTCTTCTGCTGGTAGTCAGCATTGTATCAAACAGCATTGTATTGTTCCGATTAGAGGTCAACCGATATTTGATTTTGCAGATACCGATAGCTAGGTTGGACCACACCGGCCGATACAGATTAATTGTTTTTAAAATGGATAATGAAAAAAAAAAAATCTTTATTTACAAAAATTATTTTCCATGATTTAAATTTCCTGGATTCTGTTTTTTTTCTTCTTTTTTTTTATTCTACTCCACTCCTTTTTAATAGTTAAATTAAGGTTTATTAATCATAATGCAAGTCTAATTAATTAACAAAAATTACATGATTGAAATGAAAAGTTTTATTTTTTTCTCACCATATATTTTGTTACCAAATTTTGTTATAGCATGTCTAATTATTTGAATGCATAAAACAAATTAATTTTTTTCTTAAAGAAGCCTAATGGTTTTCCCCTCAAAAATTCTGTGTATTTGGATTTTTATTGTTATCAAATCAAGGCATGAAAATTTTATTTTATTTGTCTTTTAATTACTGAAAATTAAGTAAACATTATTTTTTGGCAAACAAAGGGGATTTACTTTTGAAATTAAAACATGGGAGATATTTTGTGTGATTCTTCCTTAAAAATAATGTTTGTTTCATTTTATTAGTAGTAGTAGTAGTAGTAGGCTATGTACATTATACTGAACAATAGACTTCAAAATCGGACTTTTATTTTGATGGGTTTACGGGATTACCTTTACAGCTTTTATTGTACAGACTTTATTAGAGCCACAGAAAGATAAACATTTAGATGAAAATGCTCAATATACAACTCATTATGTACATTCACAACGATTCGGGGCGAATATAACTTCATTTAATGGAAAACTATGTGAATGGCACTCTGAGGTGCGCAAGGATTTTCTGTCTGAAGTTTCTCTCACTGTTCAGCGTGCATCATCACGTTTCTGAACAAACAGCATGTGCTGTCAGTGATTTCAACGACTAGAGGCTGCTCTTGCACTGTATAATGTAAACAGAACCTTCTCAGCTGCTCCAGCAACAGACGCAACCCGGGAAACTATCAGCCGATCCAGCAAGGTACGAAACGCGGAAAACTATCGGCATGGATTTTTGCCGATAACCAATTCTTCCAGCAATCAACTATCGGTGCCGATTAATCAGCAAAACCAATAAATCGGTCGACCTCTAGCTGTGATCACCCCTTTCTGGATTGGAGGTAGAGCTGGACGATTAATCGAAAAGTAAATCGAAACAGAAATTCAGAACCTCTAACCGTGTTAGAAAAAACACTGTTTCACACACTTATATGTGTGTTGCACACACGTGTAAGCGCGTTTGTGCATGCATGCGTTCATATTTGCTCATGTAACGTTAGCGTTATGTGTATGGGTGCGTGTGCATGCATACATAATTTTCTGTGTGTATGTAAGTGCATGGACATATCTCTCTCTCTTTCTCTCTCTCTGTGTGTATGTGTGTGTGTGTGTAAGTAAGTAAAGTGTGTATGTGTAAATTTATGTTTGTCTAAGTGCATGCATGTGTGCATATGTTTGTGTGTGCTACTGCTAATGTGTGAATGTGTATATGTGTGTGTTTGTGTGACGGTCACGGAAAGACCGCACATTCAACATGGACTTTAATACACACACATACTCACAAACACACACAGAGACTGTTTAGTGATAAGAGTTTTTGATCAGAATGAATGGAATACCTGTAAACGATGTGTATTGTTCCCGTGTAGCATTTGTCCCGTGATTTTTAGAGTCCCGGTAGGAAACAATGGCAGGAATTATTGGTTCCGCTTAGGGTGGGAATCTACCATGTATTAATTGAGCGTGGGGGTTTCAGGGGCAACGCGGCCGAGTTGTTGCTGTTATTTCCTGTTTAATGTGAATGACTTAATAACATCAAAGTAGATTTATTAATTAGAACATCATGCCAATATGTTTCTTTTAGACTCTGTATATTTAGGTGAACATGTGTAAAGTGTTGTATGTGAGTTTGTCCCTCCCCATGGGGTAATGGTGCTGGCCACCAGTATAAATGTGAATGACTTTGTAATGGAAGGGAGTCTGTGTTTGTTGCTGCAGTGGAGAGTGTGGCCTGAGGGTTGTAGGTATTGTGGGTATTTTGATTAGTTATTTTGAAATTGACCTTGTTGTTAAGGAAGTTATTTTTGGAAACTTTATTTTGCATTTGAAATTAATTTGGATTTTTCTTTTTGGTTAAGACTTTGTTCCTTCTATTTTTTTGTCATGTTTAATCATATTATTGGGCTTGGATGATTGCCCTTTTGTAAGTTTAAATAAATATTTGTTTACATTTCAAAGTTGTGTATGCAAACTGCCTCTGTTTAATTTGGCTACAACATTTGTGGTGCCTATTATTAGGCTGACCATTACAGTTTGTGTGTATCTGTGTGCATGTGTATCTGTTTGTGTGCATGTGTGTATCTTATACAGTCTATGATGTGTATGCAAATGTGTGTACGCGCTTGCGTGACTGTATGCATGCATTTATTTCTATATCTGTATATTTGAGTGTGTGTGTTTAGGTGCATGTATGTGTGTGTGATTGTGTGTATGCAAATGTAAGTAACTGCAGGCTTTATTTTTATTATTTTATTTTATTATTATAGTTATTTAATTATTATATTGTTATATATTAATATATTATTTAGGGCCGGGACTTTAACGCGTTAATTGAGATTAATTAATTACACAAAAAATAACGCGTTAACTAAGATTAATTAAATACAGAAAAACAAAAATTCCCGCATTTTTAATAACTTATTTTTGCACCGCGGAACGTTTCTCACTGGATTTGTTTCGGCGGACCAATTATACTGAAGCACCAACTAGCGTTCGCTCCGCATATCACTGCAGCCTGCAGCACATCGAGCCTCAAGTATCACCTCAACGCAAAACATATAGCAGCTAGCGTGGACTTTACACTTTATGTTGAACTATATATTATTTTGTTGGTGCAACAGTTTATGTTGAACTCTTTATTGTTTTGGCCAAGGTTATTGAGAGTTGGACTTAGTATGTTATGGCCTCTGAAGCAACAGAGAGATGTTTTCTAATAGTCAGTGTTTCCAATGTTCTGAATGTAATTGACAGTATTGTGTTTTACTTAAAAAACTCTTTACAGAAGGTTCTAGCACCTACAAGCTTCCTGAATTTCTGAAATGTACTATTTCTAAATTGTTTCTAAATATGGTATTGCTACACCTCATGGCAAAAATTGCACTGGTCTGCTAGACTTGGTTGAACAAAAATAAACAATATTTTGTTACTTAAGCTTATGTATTCAGTCATTATTCAATGGTATACTATAAATCCATGTGAAAAAAATTACTTCTCACTGTTTTCAGGTCAAATATTTATATGCGATTAAAATGCGATTAATTTCGATTAATTAATTACAAAGCCTCTAATTAATTAGATTAATTTTTTTAATCGAGTCCCGGCCCTAATATTATTTTTTAAAATGTTCTCTTACTAGTGAAGTGAAGTGAAGTGACATTCAGCCAAGTATGGTGACCCATACTCAGAATTTGTGCTCTGCATTTAACCCATCCGAAATGCACACACACAGAGCAGTGAACACAAACACACACACTGTGAGCACACACCCGGAGCAGTGGGAAGCCATTTATGCTGCGGCGCCCGGGGAGCAGTTCGGGGTTCGATGCCTTGCTCAAGGGCACCTAAGACGTGGTATTGAAGGTGGAGAGAGAACTGTACATGCACTACCCCCACCCACAATTCCTTCCGGCCCGAGACTAGAACTCACAACCCTTCGATTGGGAGTCCAACCCTCTAACCATTAGGCCACGACTTCCCCAAGCTTATAAATTGCTTCATAATGAAAAGTAGTTTTATGTACATATATAGTGAGTTTGTAACACATGCTGCTTTTTTTTCAGTTTGGTTTACTCCAGTTATCTATGAAGCAGCAAATGGGCCATCTACATCGAACACAACACCATCTCAGAGGGGCTGGGGCCGTGGTCGCAGCTGTAGCTGTACAATAAGTACATGGGGGGACTTGACACCTCCAACAAGATGCTCAGAACAAAGTCGGTGCCCCATAAAACAAGTCATATGTGACCATTTTCCAGCACTTCCTGGACATTGCAGTGACCAACAGCTTCATTTTACACAAAGAACTGTGTGCCATCCACCATGATAAGCTCATGACACAGCAAAACTTTCAGGAGCTGCTAGCTGCTGAGCTCACACGTTTTCCCCTGGATGGCCGGCTGAGAGAGATGCGATCATCTGCCTGTTCCTGTGAGTGATACTCAAGACCTTTCACAGAGTTGCATATGATGCAAAAGGAGCACCCCATGGAAGTGCCAGGAATGTGATGTGGGACTATGCTTGCAGTTAGACAGGAACTGCTTCAGATAGCACCACATTTATAGGACTGGATTGAAGGATCCAAAAACGCATGGAGAACTGGAGTACAACAAATGGCTCCTGAGTGAAAACTGTGCAATCCAGTGTCTCAAAAAGACTTGTATTTATGTATTATAGTTCCTTTTTCAAGATTGAGGCATTAGATTCTTTCGATCATGAGTTTTCAGGTTTTTTCTAAATAAAAATCAGTACAATTTCTTCCCGTTTTTATTTTTTTTGTCTATTTAAATTATATTTACTAACTCATTACACAAAATACATGTACAATAACTGTAATTCCCTGAAAGCCTATAATTTTCTGAAAAAAATTACACCTTACACTTGAAGATACCACATTATGTTCTAGTTTTATACTCAAAAAAACAAAATGAGTGAAAACGGCCAATTTTAGCTTTAGGTTCTAAAGGGTTAAAAGCATACTACCTGCGTGTAGCCACATGACTCTGCTCCGTCCAGTCAGTGGCATAAAAGCAAAACACGGATGTGAACGCCGGTTCAACACATACTGATGGCCTTGCATCTTCACTAAACTTTGTCAGTTCTATTTGTTTTATGGTTTGGACATTCAAGCGATTAGATGATCAGATGTGTATTATTATATCGAGCTGCCATGTTCGCACTTGGGCTGTAAAAAAAAAAAAAAAAAAAAAAAAAAAAAAAATAGAATTTAGATTATTCGTAGAAAAAAAAAAAAATCCACATTTGAATGCAAAAATGTTACATTCAAATTGTAGGCGTCCATTAAGGAGGCAGCTTTAAGGCACGCCCCGGGTACACTTCACATTCCGCGTTCTGTTCCGTCTCATACAGCTTCATCCACACAGCTTTCAGAAGGCGGAAGAGCTCGACAAGCAGTACCACTTCGGTCATCATTCACCTCGTACATGCGCTGCTGACAGCCATGCACCCCGTCCACGTGCAGTCACTTTTTCCCAATTGACCACAACATTCTTTTGCATAGACTTGAACATTTTGTTGGCATCAGTGGAAGTGCATTAGCATGGTTTAAATCTTACTTATATGACCGCCATCAGTTCGTAGCAGTGACTGAAAACGTATCATATCGATCACAAGTGCAGTATAGAGTACCTCAAGGCTCAGTACTAGGGCCGCTACTCTTCACGCTTTGTGTTACCCGTGGGAGATATCATCAGGAAACATGGTGTTAGCTTTCACTGTTATGCTGATGATAGTCAGCTCTATATTTCTTTGCGGCCGGTGAAACACACCAATTTGAAAAACTAATGGAATGCATAGTCGATATAAAAAAACTGGATGACAGTGACAGATGACAGTATTTCTTATTGCTAAATTCTGAAAAGACAGAGGTGTTAGGACCTAATTATAGGACCTAAAAACTCTGCTTGTAATAACCTAGAACACTGTCTAAGACTTGATGGTTGCTCTGTCAATTCTTCGTCATCAGTTAGGAACCTAGGTGTGCTATTTGATCACAATCTTTCCTTAGAAAGCCACATTTCTAGCATTTGTAAAACTGCATTTTTCCATCTCAAAAATATATCTAAATTACGGCCTATGCTCTCAATGTCAAATGCAGAAATGTTAATCCATGCATTTATGACTTAAAGGTTAGATTATTGTAATGCTTTATTGGGTGGTTGTTCTGCACACTCAGTAAACAAACTACAGCTAGTCCAAAATGCAGCAGAGTTCTTACTAGAACCAGGAAGTATGACCATATTAGCCCGGTCCTGTCGACGTTGCACTGGCTCCCTATCAAACATCATATGGATTTTAAAATATTGCTTATTACTTATAAAGCCCTGAATGGTTTAGCACCTCAGGATTTGAATGAGCTCCTTTTACATTATAATCCTCTACGTCCGCTACTTTCTCAAAACTCAGGCAATCAAAATCAACTGCGGGCGGCAGATCCTTTTCCTATTTGGCGCCTAAACTCTGGAATAACCTACCTAACATTGTTCGGGAGGCAGACACACTCTTGCAGTTTAAATCTAAATTAGAGAGCAATCTCTAACCTGACTTACACATAACATACTAATATGCTTTTAATATCCAAATCCGTTAAAGGATTTTTAGGCTGCATTAATTAGGTAAACCGGAACCGGAAACACTTCACATAACACCGATGTACTTGCTACATCATTAGAAGAATGGCATCTACGCTAATATTTGTCTGTTTCTCTCTTGTTCCGAGGTCACCGTGGCCACCAGATCCAGTCTGTATCCAGATCAGAGGGTCACTGCAGTCACCCGGGTCCAGTACGTATCCAGAACAGATGGTGGATCAGCACCTAGAAAGGACCTCTAAATCCCTGAAAGACAGCAGAGACCAGGACAACTAGAGCCCCAGATACAGATCCCCTGTAAAGACCTTGTCTCAGAGGACCCCCAGGACAGGACCACAGGAAACAGATGATTCTTCTGCACAATCTGACTTTGCTGCAGCCTGGAATTGAACTACTGGTTTCGTCTGGTCAGAGGAGAACTGGCCCCCTTACTGGGCCTGGTTTCTCCCAAGGTTTTTTTCTCCATTCTGTCACCGATGGAGTTTCGGATCCTTGCCGCTGTCGCCTCTGGCTTGCTTAGTTGGGGTCACTTCATCTGCAGCGATATCGTTGATTTGATTGCAAATAAATGCACAGACACTATTTAAACTGAACAGAGATGACATAAACTGCCTTTAACTATAATTTTGCATTATTGACACACTGTTTTCCTAATGAATGTTGTTCAGTTGCTTTGACGCAATGTATTTTGTTTAAAGCGCTATATAAATAAAGGTGACTGACTTTTTAAGACCGCGTGGACGGATGCATGGCTGTCCGCAAGCCCTCTTGATGGCTGAAATTACATAATGCGGACAGTGCGCGGATGCGGATGGTCAAATTATACTTTGGCCTTTATCAGTGACGCACGAGATGAGATGACAATATAAAAGTTTCATTGCATTATAATGTTTTCGTTAACGTACAGTTGAAGCAACTAGATGGAGCGCTGCGACGTTCAATCAAAATATTGCAGAAAAAGAGAATGTGGAGAAGATCTTGTTTAGGTCAAACCTGAAACCTTATTTCACGCCTTTTCTAGAGAGGGACATCTAATACCGTTGCACTCGCGTCTCACACAATAGAGCCGCATGTTTAGAAAGCCATGTAAAATTAAGGTGGGTTCAGTTTTTTTCTAAAAAATATCATGACTTTATGTTGTCTAGGGCTGTAGCTATCGAATATTTAAGTAATCGAGTATTCTACCAAAAATTCCATCGATTAATCGGATTAAATTTGTTTTTGCTTAATTGAAGTGCAATATTAATTATGCAAGAGAAAATAAAACTCCCGGGTCTCTCAAAATGAATAACTAAGTAATAAATAAGTTTCCTTTTTTAGAAAAAAAATATTTTTATTTTGTTAAATGCATAGAATGCAATGCATACATCAAAAATAAAAATTTTATTATTACACATTGTTTCTCTGTCTGTACTTGTACTCTGAACAATGACAATAAAATTGACAGATGAATTAAGTGCATTTAAGTGCCATTCAGTTGGGGTTTTAAATAAAGCATTTTCTGGGATGCACATTAAACACAAAACATTAATTTAATTTATCTTTTAATTATTTAAAATTGAGCAAACTTAAATGTTGGTAAACAAAGGGGATTTACTACTAAAAATCAAACCTTAAAAAACCTTTAAAAAAAAAAAGGTACATTCTGCTGAACAATAGTAATACATATCTGGCAAATACTACCGTATTTTACGGATTATAAGTCGCACCTGAGTACAAGTCGCATCATTCCAAAAACACATCATGATGAGGTAAAAAACATAAGTCGCACTGGACTAAAAGTTTCATTTATTTAGAACCAAGAGAAAACATTACCGTCTACAGCCGTGAGGGGGCGTTCTGTGCTGCTCAGTGGTAGACTACAGGAGCACTGAGCAGCATATGGCGCCCTCTCGGGGCTGTAGAGGGTAATGTTTTCTCTTAGTTCCTTTCTCTCGGTTCATTTCAAATTAATTTTGGTAAATAAGTCGCACCTGACTATAAGTCGCAGGACCAGCCAAACTATGAAAAAAAGTGTGATTTATAGTCTGGAAAATACAGTAAATATTAGATATGTTCTGATACCCTTTTTCTTTTCCTGATACCGATTCCGATACCTGGGCTCAGGGTACGGATCCGATAGCTGGGTGTGTATTGGTATATACAGCTGTATATACTACTAGCTCTGGGTAAATTGCTAGAATTATTATAATGGTGTGCTTCAGACTGATCCATTAATAAAACATGAACAAATACATGGTGAACTACTGTATTCATTATAGTATTTTTATTATCTGACATGAATTAGACCGTATTTAAGCGAAAAAAAAAAACTTCAAATGCAGCCAAAAATCTAACACCGCAAACTAAAAAAGGTATTTTAGTTTTAAAATATAGCTGTATAAAAAACTGCAACAAGTCTAGGAATATAAAAAATTATATATTAATCAGATAATCTCTTTACAACAAAACAAGTAAAAAACAAGCAACCATCTAGGCATAATTATTATTATTAATAGAGACGTATTATTATTACTACATAGAGACATAGCTAAATCTACTGTAGGCTACAACAGTAGCTTAATATATTGTCAATTTGCTCATGTTAAACCAAACATTTATTTTAATGGGCTGCCATGAAGATCTTTGAGTGTCTGTGTTTATGATATGACAGTTTTCTCAAATGTAACGGTAAATTCTAATGAAGTGACGGTTTATGCGTTCGTGTCCTCATATAGTGACACACGGCAGAGACTACAAAACAGCGAGCTCCCTCGCATCTGCGCCCGTCACCCACAGGGATGTAGAATTTGCAGAAGTAATATTTAAATAGTTTTTTGCAGTTTAATATTCACAGACATTAGTATATATTCGGCTACTGTCTGGAGCCCTGCGCTTTGACTAACACGGAAGTGACTGAACGCAGCTGCGGGTACCAAATATACTCGTGAGTCGGTAACTAAACGGGTTGCTTGTGGCAACACAGCACAACTTCCTGTGTTTGCAATGCATTCTGAGCAGCGAAGAAGAACTGTGCACAGCTAGGGCATCATTATATCTGACATTATATCTGACCGGGAAGCCAAAATGCGTGGGGCATTCAAGCTTCTCCGTTCCTCCGCTCGCCATGACCACTGAGTGTGGACTGAACATGCGCAACTTTTTTTTTTTTCATTAATCAATCCACGGATCACGTGTGTGCCGAACCGAAGATATTGATCCGAACGGATCACGGATCAATGATTATCCGTTGCACCACTACTATAGTGTCATTTGAAAACATTGCAGTTGCGTTTTAAAATACAACAAAGAGCACCACGAAACCATTTAAAGAGGCACATTCAGCGGTCTCCTTGACGGGAAACAGTCAACAAAGTAAAATGATCTCCAATGTATGGCGCGCTCTCTTCATTTTATCAAATGATCATAATCACATCTATTCATTTTACGGTCCTGCTACTAGCATTTTATTCAGACTAAAACCCCTTTAATTTGGGTGAGAAAGCTTTTTTTCCAAGTGGCTTTTGCACATAATAATAATACTGCTGCAGACGCATTTTGCAGCATTAAGGTTATTACTTGATCGTTAATTTAAACGACGATCGGTCGTGGAAATTATTGGCATTCCTAAATACAAATGAGTTGGATGGAAAACTGGTTATTGTCTGCATCAAACCATGCTTCCGAACAAATGTGATTCACCATTCTGGGCAGCTCCAGGACAGCTGTCTCTCCGAGCACGGTGCTGTCTGTGAGCGGGGCAGAGTAACGTCAGAGAGAGTTTACTTTGGTAACGTCACGCTGCAGTGTTTGTAAGAGCTGCCAACTTCTCCGCCCCATTTACAGAGTGAAATTCTCTGACTACCTTTATCTCCCAGGGCTGTTGTTGAATCTTCCAAAAGTTTTGGTTTGGGGTGCTTCACATGCAGCGGCAGCAGCACTTTACACCGCACCAAAAATACGGGGCTGCCCGCCGACGTGCCTGACTTTAAATCAGCGATACTAAACACGGATATCGGCCGATGCCAATATATTAAAAAAAATGACAAATACCGGCCCGATATATTGGCCAACCGATATATCGGTCAACCTCTAGTTTATGCAAGTGGTACACGTTGAAAAAACGGTTTTAGGACAATGTAACGTTGCCATAAAAACTGGGATGAGGAAGAGGTGGCAAGAACCAACTTGTATGATGGCCCGCAGCCATATAATTTTGAACCTGCCAGACGTGAGAGGGCAAATAAGCAATTGCCAAGAACTGATGTACGTGAAAGCCAATTAAATGCATGGTCCGATGAGAATGAGTGGAGAGTTGGTGAAGTGTCCTGGTGAGTTGTTATCATTTAGCAACGCAGCAATGAGCACTGGAAACTAGTCTAAGTCAGCAGTGCACAATAACGACACATATAGATTTATTTTTTACTGTCATTTGAGAGCACCGAGTGAAAAATCAAAGTCTTCTTTATATAGTGGCAGTGATCATGACGTTAGTTCAGATAAGTACTGGTAACCTTTGTCATAGAGCCGTAGTACTGGTAAACTTTGTCTTTGTCATCTAGAAATAAAAGGCATCATGCTAGCTATATGGGCGTTTCTAAGCATTTATCTCTTACTCCGGTGAAAATGTTGTTGCAAACGTAGCCGCGTGTCTGTCGCCTTGTTTGGCAGGTGCTTGTGTGGGGGCGGTGCCGTCCCATGGAAACTGCGCTGGAAAGCTTGTGCTTGTAGGGAAGTGTGTGCGCTTTGGTCGTTATTGGTCGATATCTATCTGTCTATCTATATAAATTTAATCTATCTGTCTATCTACCTATATGTATTTATCTATAATCTGTGCTATCTGAATGCCCATCATCTACTACTCGTCTCTCTAGTCATTCTCAATGCTATCAAGGCTGGCTTTGGTAAATTCTCTACCCAACGTGACATAATGCAATGCATTGTGGGGGAAAGGAGAATCGTTGCAAACCTGCTGTAAGAAAGTACCTACTTTTTCATATTATATTACATTTTGTGATACCCAACAACATAAAATATAATGGATAACAATTTAAATGTTTATTACCAACAAGCAAATTGCACAAATTCATTGAAAAATTAACCCTGCAACACGGCCTTTAACCCCTTTCTAGGCACCTCCTTTTTTGGCATGGAGACAGAAATGACATACCCAAAATAAAAAGGTTTCTGCTCATGATTCTTTCTGACTAGATACATATTCAACATATGTTCACAAAGCTGACACTTTAAAGTTTACTGTTCAGGAATCAGAATCACTCAGACTGTTATGATAATAGAGATATATAAGCTCAAACATAAAAACAAAAATAAAAATATTAAAAACATATTTTTTAAATGTATTTAAAAATGTGTTGATGTAAGATATGAGTTTAGCTAAAGCCACAAGTCTTTCAAAACTTCATTAGAAATTTCATAATCTAATCTGTAAAACTGGGAATTTTATGAAATATTTTCTAAGGCCATGTCATGTGTGGTTTTTAGAGAAGGCTAATCAGATTGATTTAAGGCCCTTGTCATCTCTGTGAGATCTCACATGTAAACTCTCCAGTGTATTTTGTGTGTGTTTGGCTGTGAAAACTGCCCGATTAATCCCTATCTGTTATTCCATTGTTCTCACCAAACGAGTCTTTCACACCTCCGCCAGGTATGACACATTATCCGCATTATTCTTTTGTTTTTATTCCACCTTTATTAGCCTTGATTGTGGTTTTTCAGGCTTTACAAAGACACAAAGCAGCGATCTCACTTCAGTCTCTCTTTGCATTTAGCCCTTATTTATCAAAAGTCTTACTATAAAAATACAACAAAACATTTTCCTACGACCTTACGTGAATTATTGTGACAAAAATGCATTATGAAGAAGAAAAGCACCTGCTATTAGTAGCATCGGAGCTAACGTTAGCATCAAGCTACATCAGACAATTTATAAAATTATTAGTACACTTTTACTCAAAACTCACTTTAAACGCCGATCGAGTGTTTATAATAACTTCCTTTAGTGATCAGGGGTGGAATTTGGTCGTTTACTGTTGTAAAAATATGTTATTTGTAGCCTTTTTCATCGCTGCACAAGTTAGCATTTCCGATGTACATTTTCGATTTTTTTTATAAAAACGACCCTGATCTCAAGAAAATCTCATACCAAGCTTTACTATCGTAATCGCGGGTTTATTATTCGGATATTTCGTGTGTACAGAGGTGTTTCAGTGTTGTTTTGGCCAGATAACTACCAGGAAGTGTGCAGGAAGCATGTGACACGATGTGGCGGTGTCCATATATGACACTCTAAGATTGACACTGGCAAGGCCCAATCAGAGTCTGAGCCACACACAGCACGAGCTGTGACCACTGCGCACACACAGAGATCGCTGGGAGAGGCTGTTTATCATCAGATCGCGTAAATCCGTGGAAAATGAATAGAAATGACGATTCTGTCTGAAGAAATATGAAGTAAACATCAGTAAATATATCCATATATCTCCGCAGATATGCATCTTTGGTCTAAAAATCCTTATTGACGCTGTTCAGTGAGTCTATGTGAACACAAATAAACCGCTACAGACATGACTGAATATGAGTGAGTGGTGAATTTCTATTCAAAATATGGCATAATACGGATTTATTATTTTGCACTTCTGTCACTGCAACAATGTTTTATCAAAATATTGGTCAAATATCGAAGCTAGAGTCTTTAAACTTTCAATTGATGCACAGTTTGTCCAGATGAAGTAAGACAGTGATGTTTAATGTGCTGTGAAAGTGAAACAATAATAAACTGGGGCCGTCAGCGATGTTTGCACGTAAAGGGGTTAAGGATCTGTGCACCATCAGCATTACGTTAATTTCATCAAGAGGGCTCGCGGACACCCCGTGGTACTGCGCATGTGTCAAGCTCATCCGTCCGCGCTTATCTGCGGTTAATTATACTTTTGAAAGCTGTTGGAAAATAGTAGTGGTTTTGAAACCATGAGATTTTCAAATCATGGTATACCTTGAAACCGGTAATCGGCCCATGCCTAGTAGGTATGTGTCGACAAAAGATAGTATTGTGTATTGACGATAGTCAGAGATAGACGATAGCAGATGTGTCTGTCAATATTTAAGACAATATTAGGTTCATTCTCCTATTAATGTATTATTTGTATTTTTATTAGGCGGCCTATTAAAATTCAGCTATCAAACTGCCCAACTATTTCACTTCAGCTACGCATTTTGCATACACACATGCGCACTCAAATCAGGATTGGGGCCTGTAGCCAATGAAGAAGTCTCCATCAACAAACAGACGTACACTGTCTGCAGATATAAGGTATTTCATTGCACTTTAACAAGTAATCTGAACGGCCTATATATGTACAACATTTTAAACAAGCCCTCATTAACTGAGTTTAATGCCACAGTTATGTTAGAGTGCATTTCATTCTAAAAACTTTTTTATTTAACGTGTTTGTTTATGTCTAATATTAGTGATAAACTGTTGGACTTTCAATGAAATCTAATTTTGATTTTCACTGTTTTTGCAGAACAGACTGATAACTTCCGTGCTCAGATGCGGAAGATTTGTCACAGGACACGCGATATGACAGTTGCGTCCAATTATATATGAACTAGCTGTTTTAAATACAGTATTTTTAAAACACCAAATACTTAATCTACGACAAGAACCAGGGGTGTGATTCTTCTGGAAAAATCCGGAAATCCGGCTTTTCTGACCTGAAAATGATGCTCTCGTAAATCATACAAAAAAAAAATGGGTTATGATGTGTCGGGTATTGGTAAACTTAATGACCGCTCACCATTGTCAATGTTTTTTTGTGCCTCTGATTCATGTCGTCGTGTCACTCCGCAAGTAGTCGAATCATTTGTCACGATTGAAGTTCAAACTGTATGTGCACCCATCTACTCACATGAACAGCTTCAGTTGACTGACGAAGACAGTGAACACGGATGATTAAGCTGAGCAAATGCAATATATTGTCCTTCATTTTTATGAAAAATAATTTCATTTTTATCGATTATTGCACCCCATTCCTCCCCCTTTTGCAGCGCTGCGCTTTCATTCCTCCATAAAAGCCTAATTTCCGGTGAAAATCAGTAAAATCATGCAACGTGACATTTGCAAAACGGGACGTGCTTGAATTATCGAAGTATACTTATTCATGTTTTTAAAGAGAATTTGCACTGCTGCTCAGGAAGATATAAGCACAGAGACAGAACAGAACACGGACATTTAAAATCATCTTTTAGCTCAAGGTGCACGCCTAAACGGTCAAGTACATGCAAAAATGTGTCAAAATGCTGCGCTTGGTGACTATTAATGCATACATTCGTCGGTCATGTAATAAATGAATGTAAAGAGTTGAGAATGAAAATACGGATCCGTGCGGCTCTTAAAGTGACTGCGGGCTGCATTTTATTTTACATGTAATTATTAATTCCTGCAGTAGGGTGTACAACGCTACATTAACCTTTTCATATAAACTGCAATAAATACAAAACTAAAGCCAAACTTAAACTGAAATGAGACAGAGACATTAATAGTAAATGGTATAGCGAATAAATGAAATAATCATACTGCTTGAGACAGCTTGTTCAATTTGTATCTTTTTACTCTTTTGTATTTGTTCCTTTGCTGTTTTATTACTGACAGTTTAATTATTTTCAATCATTCCTTATTTACAGGAAATTCATATTTGATATCTATCACTATCTTTAAATAAATCACTCATTTAAAGTTTTGGTCATATGGCCCCCTCATGATCGTGTTAAATAATCGTTATTACAATATTGACCAAAATATTTGTGATTATGATTTTTGACATAATCGAGCAGCCCTACTTTGAACCGATTCACTTTAATGAATGCTTAAAACTGATCTGGGTCGAGTTTCCTGATAACGATGTATCTTAGCTCTGAAGAGTGCACTCTACGTGCAAGGTTACAAACCTTCACCACAATTCAATGCGCTTTTCTCCAAAAATGTACTTGACATGAACGCGTTCTACATGCTACTTTAGAGTCGCTGCCAATTCGCGAAATTCATGCTGAAATATAACCTATGGAATCGTATTCTGAATGTTCAACCTAATAATCGTCATCTGTTGTGGATTAGCAATCATAGAAGTATATATAATAAAGCACATACCTACAGGCGGAGGCACTGACAAAATGGCTGAACAAAAACACAAGAAAAGATACCTTTCAAAAATATAGAGGGAAATAAAGATGTTTTTTTTAATAGATGTAAAGGACACCATAGAAATAAGGTTAAAACAAAACATCTGGGAGGACAAGAAATGCCCAATAAATGATTTTTTTTGGAATTCATCCCTATTTTGCCTAGTTTGTTTAATCATTTAATTTAGATGTGTATTTCTATTTTTCTTCTATTTTTAATTAATAAAAACTAGTACAATAATTTATTATTAATTTATTATTATGCTATATAAATTATGTCACTGTGTGTGTGGGGGTGGGGTTCTGTCGCTGTGTCATGGTAAGTGCACCGTATAGTTTCCTGCTTTTTTGTCCCTTGCCAATCACACCTATGCTCGTGGGAGTGAGAAGCTGAAGAGCGGCAGGCGAAAAGACAGGAAGACTGTAGTAGTGCGGCGCCGAAACAGATTGTGAAGTTCACGCGCATCTGGAGTGATTGTTTATTTTTGTAATCATTGTTAAATAAATAAATACAACAACTCGGTTACACCTATACACTTTTTTTTTTTTTTTTACTTTCAGGAGGGTGTACTCATTTTTGCAACAAAGTTATATCGCTTTGATAAGAAAACCTTATTTTGCTGAATAATTTTGGTCATTTTTCTTTGGTAATTGATCTAGCAAGCTAGTTGAAACAGTACAGCTAAATAGTAATTGATGAATTGGTTAAGTTTTAGAGGGAGTGTTCTCATTTATGCTAAACCCTGTATATTCACCATATACAATGCTTAATTTAATTAAAGCAAATTTATTTAAGGCTTTAAATAAATTATGTAAGGTTTGTGCCACTGCTGCTCTAAACTAACAGTACTGATGATTACCAAAATCACGTTTTAGCTTTCTATATTGGTTAGTCCTCCGATTTGCGTAAGCTCTTTAGTAACAGTAGTAGGCTATTTCTAATGCTATAATTATTGCTGTTGTCTATGACAGAAAGGCGGGAAAACGTAGCCTAGTCAAGCACTTTATAGTGTTTTTTTTTCTTCCCAGATGCCCAATTACAGTCAAAAAATACCTAAACAAGGACAGTGAGAATACAAGCTGTTATCACATGAATAAATACTATTTATTTGTTTGAGTTTGTTATTTGCCTAAATAACGACAATAACATTTTTAGATTTAAACAGTTTTTTTGACAGATTCCTAAAATATTTCACTTTCTCTTTTTATTATGGTAGGTGGTCTAATAAATTGTTATGCACTGCATGTTTTCATAGCGTTAAATTGGCATGTTTGTTTGAAAGACATTTGGCAGAATTTGAAAAAGTGTTTTTGTCAAAAAAAAAAAAAATTGGGCTTTAAAAAAAAACTAATATAAAATAATAATTAGCCAACTAATAGATTGCCAAAATAATCCTTAATTGCAGCCCTAAATATAACAATTTAAATAATGTATTATATTCATGCTTTTATGAGAAACAATGTTTAGTTTGGTCACTGGCTTGATTTTTCACACACACACAAAAACATTAACATTTGAGACAAATAAAATCTGACTGAACTTAAATGATTACACATCAGAAATCACTGATTACAGATCAGACATTAGAATGAACAAGTTTATTTCGATGTTGTGACAATGCACTGTGTGCTGTATGTGTTGTGAAATGTATGCTGAATAAATCTGAAAGCTGAATAAATAATCTTTCCATTGATGTATGGTTTGTTAGGATGAGACTATATTTGGCCGAGATACAGCTATTTGGAAGATATCTGGAATCTGACCGTGCCAAAAAAAAAAAAGTTTAAATATTGAGAAAATAACCTGTAAAGTTAATCGACAGTTGTAGGATTCACAAAAATAAAGTCTAATTAATTAAATATCCTCAGCGTCAGTTAGGTCACAGTCCCATAAGAACTTTGAAACATGCATTTAAAAAATGTTATGATAATTAAGGTCTTATCTTTACACAAAGGATCTGTGAATGTACCACATTTGTCTTTAATGACTGTTTGGAGAATAAAAACCTACCTCCTTGTTCCTCATGTTTTATTCTGCAGGTTTCGGATTCCTCATGTTTTATTCTCAATATTTCTGGTTCCTCGTGTTTTATTCTGCAGGATTCTGGTTCCTCCTGTTTTATTCTCAATATTTCTAGTTCTTCGTGTTTTGTTCTGCAGGTTTCTGGTTCCTCTTCTTTTATTCTCCAGGTTTCTGGTTCCTCTTCTTTTATTTTCCAGGTTTCTGGTCCCATGTGTTGTATTTTCCAGGTTTCTGGTTCCTCTTGTTTTATTTCACTCGTGCTTTCCTCACTCTCCTCTTTAACAAACTCCATATTCTCAGCAGATCTCAGTTCAGCTGATATTCCTCCAGAATTTCCTGCTTGATTCAAAACTAAGTCACGACTGTGATGATGAGAATATTACAGGCGTTTAATGACCTGATTCAAAAACTGTATTTTTCCACTTACAGAAACAACATTTCTAACAGTTTGTATTAAACTATCACCACGACAAAACAACAGAGAGCGCGGTGAAACTAATCTTCTTCTTCTTTTTCTGAGGTCTAATGGCGTTTATCTTCGTCTTCTTGTTCTTTGTTTTTAACGGCGGTTGGCAACCAGCTTTTGGTGCATTACCGCCACCTTCTGCTTCGGAGTGTGATTCAGACAATAGGCTTACAATCTAGTTTCCACATTTAAAAAAAAAAAAAAAAATTAACACCTACACACAATCATTCATTACCCAACACACTTTCCCATATCCCTGTTTATCCTCATAATCTATTAAACAAACCTGTTTCCCTTAAGAAAGTTAACAATAATCTAACCTGTGCTCTGTCACTATGCTCATCAGTCCTGATAAATTTAATTCCTTTTTTTTTTTTGTATTATGTTGTTGTAATGTTCTCTGTCTCTATTTTTGTTATTTGAAAATTATTGTTTTGTTCTAACTGTTTTAATAATAAAAAAAAAAAAAAAAAAAAAAAAAATTAATTCCTGAACCCCTAATTCCCTCAAATTATTCTCCTATTGCGTTTATCAAACAAACGAATGTGTTTTAGCGCCACCCGCTGGACTGGAGAGTGAAGCGGCGAGAAGAGGATGGTTTTTTCACACCAGACGCGAAGAGATGGGTATAAACCTTTCTTTTACTGTCTATGGTATAAACGGAGGTCGGAGCCAGCTCCAAATGGGCGGGTCAGCTCCAAATGGGTGGGACTTCAGCTCCAAGTGGGCTGAACAAACCTCCAGAGTCTTTTGATTGGTTTATTTAATGTCATGGGGTTAATGCACGCTGCAAATCCCCACCCACCGGGAAAAAAAAAAAAAAAAAAAAACGACGTCAACGTCCCAAGGTTTTTCAGCGTCAAGAAAGAGGAATTTGAATGGGGTAAGTTTAGAGTTGTACAACGTTTTACAAGTTGTGAAAAAGTGCAGTATCTTGGCGGTTGATGTTTTAGTCTTGACGTAGTTAAATCATGATTACAAGTTCATTGCATTCCAGTTTGAAAATGGGAGGACATTCATGTGCAGTTTTTACCTTCAAAACTCATATATGCGATTATTCCGAGATCACGTTAAAACAGCATTAGCAGCACAGATAAATTACATCTTTATTGTGTCTGTTACCTTTTTGTGCTAAATATTTCTGCAATACATATTTAGGATTTACGCTGCAGATTATGGACACTGAAGACCATAAGCATGTGACTAACGTTACGTAAAATATGTAGGCGTATTATAACTGCACTGATATTTAAGCGATCAATAACTATTTATAGATTTAGTACAGTGTTCCATAAGAATGAGTCTTAGTTAAAACTCCTAAATGATTATGCTGGACTTTAACAAAGCTGGTCATTGTTTCAAAACCTGCTGTTATATTTTTAAAATGTTATCTATTTTTTACGTGTAACGTTAATTCAAATAATGTAATGCAATTGAAACATTTGGTTTAATTACCAAATTCATTTTTCAATAACAGTGGATATATGAAGATCACTGCAGTGTCCACTACCATGCATTACATATCAACAGTAGCCTATAGTAAAATTCATTTTGTCATTGTAGTAAACACCAACAAACAAAAACATTGTGTAAACTTTGTGTTACAGAAAGTTCAAGTCTGGGTGGCCAGAAGTTAAATTTCAATGACCTGGTTACCGCCTCTCTCTGCAAACCCAAAGGATCACTTTCCTGATTTTGTTGTTCTTTCAACCATTTTTTGTTCTTTATATGCATCAAGATGTGTAATTTATTGTGTCTGAAGAATTTTGACTAATGTGTGTGTGTGGGTGGGTCTTTGTGTGGATAAATTATGTTCATACTTTAAAGGTGGACATTTGCAACATCGCTTGTCCCTAAAATTGCTCCAGGGGTATGGTCAGAGACTGTCCTAAATGACAAATGTTGGAATGTAAATGACATTACATTCTGTATCGTCTCACTGTACTTTCATTAATGTTATCATTGTACTTTAGTTAATGTTAACTTGTCAACAGTGAATTATTTTACGATGTCATTGGACTGAATGTTTAGTGACTAATGACACTTCATTCCAATAAAAATATAATGCATAGCCTTGGAATGAAAGCAGCAGCAAAGTGTTCCAATGCTGATAAAAATCAAGCAGGTTAAAACCTCAGGTTCCTTAAATATCTATTCTACCGGACAGTATGGGGTTGGACAGATTTTGTAATGGTTTTGAAGTCTGATGCTCACCAGGCCTTCATTTATTTGTTCAGAAATGCAGTAGAAACAGTCATATTGTAAATTGTAATAATATTTTACAATAACTCTTTTCTATTTCAGGCAGCAGTGGATCTACCCCAATCAGCATTAACGGGACCCCTGTGGAGAGAGTGAGCAGCTATGCAAATGCCCTGCAAAGAGTAGCTGAGCGCATCTCCAGAACATCTCTCCCCTCTCTGCAAGAAATCCACACCAGGAGATGTAAATCTAGGGCTGTTAAGATCCTTGAAGACCCCACACACCCTGGAAATCTGCTACAGTCAGGCAGACGCTTCTGCAGTCTGATGGCAAAAACAGAGAGGCTCAGGAGGAGTTTCTTCCCTCATGCTATCAGACTACTAAACATGGACATTAAACACACTGAACTTTATAGACTAGTTGTTTAGGGCTACCCAATAACTCACTGCACACTGCACTTTTTTGACACAACCTAACTATGCAACTCCTCCTCACTGCACATTGTTTACATCTCTGCACATCATCTGTGTAGCAGTTTCTGTGTATCATCTCTACAAATAATCTGGGTAGTAGTTTAATAGTTTAATATTGTGTATATTTCATTATTTGTATTTAATTATCTCCCCCCAAAAAAAACTTTTTATTTTTTTCCTGTTGTTTCATTATTTGTATTTAAATTTTCTCTTATTTTTTGCACAGTCTAAAAAGAGTATGCCAGACCTATATTTCACTGCTTTTTGCATGTCATATAACAAATGAAACTTGAATTTTGAATGGTGTGGAGCGTTACCTGTGATTGAGTTGGTGATAAAAAGGAGATTGAGAAAACAGTGTCTTAAATTGGACTTTAGTACCATTAATATTTTCCTCTTAAGTCTTGGAATGTCTTTTTTTATATCATTAATTCTCGTATTACTATTTAGATTATTTTTCTTTTTTTTTAATTAAATGTTTATTTGTCAAATTTACTTCAATGTGTGGCCTTTTGTAATGTTGTTTCACCTAGAGCCAAGGGGGTTGTAACAATCTAAACAATATAATTCTCCCTCAGATTTCAAACTTGCATTAAAGAAAAACATTAACATACAGTAAACATTTTATTGCTTTAAATTACTCATTCATTTTCTTGAAACTGATGTAATTATGAAATGAATATCATTTAATATATTTGAATATTTGCAGTTGTCACAAAATAAAAAAAAAACCTCTTGTTAATAAAATTTAAACTACAATGAAAAACAATAAATCTGTTTTTCATTAGTATCGCTACTTTATGCCATCCTCATTCGTGCGCACCCCGGAAATGACGCAATTTGAAATTTCCGCGTAAACCCCGCCCATTTGTAAAGTCCTGCCCACTAGCGGCAAAAGTTCCTCCCACTTGGAGGTTTCCAGGCTGCAGCGATACCTACTTGGACGCGAATGAAGCGTTAAGCGCGAGTGATTTAAATATTAAGTCAATGTAAAGACGCGAATAGGCAACCTAAAGGGTCAAAATAAGGTGAATAGGTTAATCGCGTTTGCATAGTGATGTGACATTTGAACCGAGGCTTCGGAGCTTGTGTCGAGAAAAAAGGGGCATGCCAGATGAAGCCGCGATTCGAGGCTTGTGTTGTTAACATGGAAATCCCGTGACTGATGACAAACGAGGCCTCGGTTTGTGTGTAGTGTCGGTTCCGGATAAAGGGGGTTTGAAACTCACGCCACCTAGTGGGTGTTGTCAGGAGTAGATGAATCAGTTGTAGTAGAGTCAGCGAGTCTATCGCAAGCCGTTTTAGCATTTAAAACGTTGTTTTGAGTATCCATAAATATAATTTTGGTTATTCACAATTATAATTCGGATAGTCATAATTATAATTCGACTAGTCAAAATGATAATTAGAGATATCTGCAATTATAAATGCACTAGTAAGAAATAAGATTAGAGATATCTCTAAATACTTTATGACTAGTCAAAACTACATTTAAGATATCTGTAATTATTTTATAGATATCTTCAATAGACGCGTCATACATCCGCGAATGTAATTAGAGATATCTTTAATTCAATTTCGACTAGTCACAATTATAGTTTAAGATATCTGAATTGCCATTGCTCCTATTCGAAATGCTGTTGTGTGACGTCAGAATAAATTTACTCAGCTCCTCCCCGCCTACTCTGCTAACCGCTAACAACATAATAAAAGTCTGCTTTTGTTGTCACAGAGAGAAAAGCAAATGCATGAAGTGCTTCATGGGTTATTAAATAAATCTGGATGTAGCCTTGTGTGGTAAAATGTCTCCCACGTGCATGTGTTTTAATTGAATCATGTTGCAAAATAGACCAAATGCAGTGTAATGTTCAATAAAGGCAGAAAATCACAAACCCCTTACAAAAAATTACTGCAGTTTTTTAGAAGTAATACTAGAATTTTTGGACACGAAAAAACTGCAATATTGCAGTATTACTGTAAAAAAAAGAAGTCTGAAGTTTTACTTTTGTATTGTAGTACTACTGCAGTTGTACTGCAGTTGTATTTTAGAAGTACTTCAGCTGTACTGCATCTGTATCACAGTATTATTTTACTAGTACTTTAGATGTATTGGAGCAGATGCAGTACAGCTGAAGTATTTCTAAACTGCAGTACAACTGCAGTAGTACTAAAATAAAGATTACAACTAAAGTACAAGTACTAATAACGTGCTGTACAGATACAACCGGGTTATCCAGAAAATAGTTTTATTTTCACACATATATTATTTTATGTACAAAACAACAGTGAATGCAATTTAACAATACATTTTTTTATTTATTTAAACTTTAAATAACCGGCTGAGAGTTAGAAACTAAATTAATAAATTAATCATTTGCAAATAAAAACTTTATAGTCTATTTTCATTACTCAGGGAGGTTCAGTTTTTTGAATAGCTTGTCCTCGTTGTTAAGCTTGGTTCTTATGACTGCCTTTACATCAGATGAAGACACACTGAATTTCTTTTGGATATAGTCTGAAAAAGAAAAGAAAAAAGATTCAGAAAAACTATCAAGTTTCAGTTACAGTCTACAACATATAGTAACATATAGCATAAGTATGCTTAAACTGAATTTTGCATTGTGGTTTCACCAAATGTTTGGGGTAAGTATTCATACTGTTCCCTAATTCGTTTGTAATGGCATACTGGTCAGCATTAATGGCAATGAAGATTTCAAGTAAATTAAGTTAAGGTAACACTTTACTTCTTAAAGCATTTATGTATAATACATAATTAAGGTGTGCATAATGCACATTATATTGCATTATATATTTTCATAAGTAATTGTTATTAAAGTTAAAATGCATTATATTTGCAGATTGGCTGTTACATCTGAAATTGGTTGTTTGTCATTTGTTTTATTGCATTACACATTATGCATAACACTTTTTTTATGAAGCCTGTATTTATAATGCATTAAAAGTGTATTTTTATTGTATTATAATGCATGTATAATGCCTTATAAACAACTTTATAATGTGTTATATCGTCTCATTGATAATCGTAACAATAGTAATAATACTTATTTGTGGTTAAAAGTATTAAGAGTATGACTATTTATAATTGTATTCACTTGTAATAATGGATTATATATCCCATAGTTTCATTTACTTTGTTTCCCCAAGAGTCATACTGTATCTTGACTTTGTTGACTTAAGTTACAACATTGTATTTTTAAATGTAAAAGAGTCACCCCCCCCCCCCCCCAAAAAAAGGTCATAAATAATTCACCCTCATGTTGTTGTGACTAAACCTGTATTGGTTAACAATTTTTTTTTTTTAAACTTATACAGGTTTGCAACGACATGAGGGTAAATAAATGAGGATATAACATTTATTTTTAAGGTGAACTATCCCTTTAACTCACTGGAAACTCTTTTACATTTAAAACAATACAATATTGTTTTGTTGATAGCACATATGGAACATGATTTATTTACTATGTATTACAATAAAAATTTAAAAAGCAAATGTCTTATAACCGCATGGTATCTTATGGCTTGTTAAAGCGGACAAAGACTACTCATAAATATCATGAGCACATTGTTAAGTGCTTTAGATCTTTAAAATAAGACTTTATTATTGTCTCTTTACTTTCACCAGATAAAGAGACTCATTAGATGTAAAATGATACTGTGCGGATCTTCAATGTCAACAATGTCAAGATATGAGTCTTGCGTAAGCAAAATAAAGGAAACTATGGGATATATAATCCATTATTGTATAAGTGAATTAAATTGTTCATTGTGTGTTACAAACAGTCTTACTCTTAATGGTTATTACCACAAATAAGTAATTATTATTAATATTATTACGATTATCCATGAGAAGATATAACACTTATTATAAGGTTGTTTATATTATTTGTTTATATAATGCATTATAAAGGCTCAACCTGGTGTTATGCACTCTTAAACGTTATGACCACAAATAGGTAAGCATTATAATGTATTATTACTGTTTTTATGTTTTTTTATATGATAATACAAAATGATAAGTACAGGCTTCATAGGAATTGTTACTCAAATCTATTGCATTAATACAATGAAAACTACATGGGGAAGTGGTCTCATTACACTCACATATAGAGCAAAACCCACTTCATGGAAAATCATGATTTCTGTTGTTGAAACTTTACTTTTTATTAGGCAAGGTAAATATGTTGTTCTTAAGTTATCTGGGATAATATCCAGCTGTCACTGGAGAAGTACTAAAACTTGAATCATATGCTAACTGATATGATTTATCTTTTTGATATTTTTTCTTTATTTATATAATTTAACATCTGAAAATAGTTGGTTATGTAAAAAAAAAAAAAACTTTTCCATATGTATACAGTTTATCAACAATTATTTAATAATTGTAAAAAAAATAATTGAATTAAAGTGTTAATTTTTTTATGTATTTTTTTAAATGTTAAGAATTTAAATGTAAAAGGCATAGAGGGCTTAAGAGCATGTGAGTATCAAATGTGTTTTAATTCCACTCCAGAGTTTTTAAATTTGCAATTAATTAAGTCTTTTATTATCATTTGATGACAAAAGATCACATGCCATTTAAAATGGGAGATAAATCTTGATTTAATACTCACCTAATTCTGAAAGCTATTAATATAACAATTCGAAAATACTTACAAATTTACTATAAACAACTAATTATATACATGGACTGAACACAAAGTAAATTGTTTGACAAATAAATAATAAAGCAACTGATAAAAATTCCAAATACTCTTTCACAGCAGAGCTAGTCTGTGGAAATACATGAGGAGTTACCTATTAAGACGGACACTGTGTGAGCTGGAAGTGCCTCCTTGCTGGTCTCTGCATTGGGTGCCTTTCTTCCATTTAGAGAGTGAGTGGCAAGAGTTTCTCGCCCAAAGGTTACAAGGAAAAGCTCGCTGGTAATTTTTTTTAAATCTTGGGTGTTGATCCTATCAAACCGGCTTCTCTTGATCCGCACCCCCTCCCCCAAATTGATGTAATCGACTACCTAGTGGGGAACAGCAGAGAAAAAATTATTTTCTTTTCTTTTCTGAAAAAGTAAAAGAATTGAAAAAAAGTTGACCACCACAGTGATAGACTACAATCTAAAACAAAATGGCTCAGAAATGCCTTCTAGAATAAATTATAAAGCTACAGAGAAAAATCCAAATACCCAGTACAGAGTTAAAAACAACATCAGCAACCACAAGTTGTGTTAAGTGAAAGAGGTAGATTTTAACACACCTTCTAGCCAGAATTGAAAATTCTGACAGAAAATTGAATACAATAAAATAACTGTATAATTGGGACCTACTTACCTGCTTACTTCCTGAAGCAGAGCATGGTTCTTGAGTTTGAGAACAGATGTTTTGAGAAGATGAGGTCTGCAGATTGTCAGGCTTGTGCTTTGAAATGCACATCTTTATTTCTCGTACTGTGCCTTTTAGCTCCTGCACAACAGCATGCAATTCTGGAAAAAAGCAGAACGACACAATCATGTTCACAATCCACAAAACCTTTACAGTGCCCTCCACATCTATTGGCACCATTTATCCTCTTGGTCTTTCATTCAAGATTCTAATGTAAAATCAAAATAAAATAATTGGGAAAAATATTAATATGAATTGATAAATACAGTCATGGTCAGGATAAATGGGGAGTTGGAAAATTAGCCTATTTCCAAAAAAAAGTGGAAAGTGGAGTGTTCCTTTTCATCAGGCACAGCGTTTTCCTAATGAAGCTGTCACTTTAATTGTCAGTTCGCAAAGACCCACCCCCCTTAGTTACTGTCGCTACACTGCTCTCATGACATTCCATGTTCTTACGCAAGGAAAAATACATTGCGTAGCAGAGAGGAGACTGACAACACACTCACTGACAGACAGGACAGACCAGGTTACTTTTCGGTTACTTTTGATATTTCTGTGTGTGAGATCATTGCAAGATCTCTGTTTGCGAGTGACTGCCTGTGTGTGAGTGTATGTGTGTGTGTGTGTTTGTGTCCTACAATAAAAGCAGCACATTAATTTAGAACAGTGATTCAACTGACTTGTAACCTGTGCATTCATTGTTTAATGCACACTTTCCAGGCAATCAGAATCGAGTATTCAAAAAGAATATGATATTATATATACTGAAGAAGATAGCTCACAAAATTGAGAACAATTGCTACACTATAGCTAGATTTCATTACCTTTCCACTCCCTCAGCTCTCTCTCTGCTTTTATCCTGAAGCGACGCTCATATTTTAAATCTTCTTTAAGCTCTTTAATTTCATTTTTTAACTCTTTGATCTCTTCAGCTATGTCTGACCTCTTACATGGCTGAGGAGACGAAGGACTTGGTACACTTGAATCCTTCAGCACTCCCAAGGCAGGTCTTGGTTCCTGAAGTACAATATCAGTTATTATGTATTCTAGCTGTAAAGTTATAGTTTATAAAAGATAAAATAAAGTAGTTTCCTGCTGACATTTATTTGAGTGCAGCTTTGTTTCACCGCAGCCATAATCTTCTGTTGAATGATGTTTTTGGTCTTTTTCTTTTTTTTTGTTACCGGTGCATTTTCCTGAAAATAGAAATCACACAATAAAAAAGTATCCCAGAAAAATGTAACTATTAAACATAAATGCTTGTCTACAGTGCATTAAGTACATGTATAAAATACACAGGACTAGGCCTACATGTAACTGGATTTCTTGATCTCATTTAAATACTTTTCTTGATCTCATTTAAATACTATCTAAAATTTTAATTATTGAGCTTCAATGATAGCTACTTTCAGAGGTTTGTTTGTGATGGGACACTCTACTCCACTGATCAGTATGACTCAAAATACTCCAGATGTAATTCCTTGGTAACCATTGGCCAACAGGTTGCAAAAATTGAACACATCATTGTTGTTCAAACATAGGCCACCCCCAGACAACCAGTTTTACTGGTAAGGTTAACAAATCAAATTCAAGCCTTTCACAAAAAGTGGATAGTTTGCATGGATTCTCACATACTTAATGTCACATTCTGTGCAGGCTACAAGGCAGTACTTCCATCTGAAGTAACAAACAAATGTATAGAAATTGTAAAAAGACCAGATGGGCTTGTCATTTTGCCCCTACCAAACACATATGAAAGAGATTAAACAATAAGCAGAATTTGATTTACTGTAGTATATCAGTGTACTATGTGAGGAGGAGAAAATTAATGCTTTGAGAAAAGAATGTTTACGGATTTATCATTAGTACAAATTTAGTAAAATTGCACTTGTGTATGCTTACCCATCTATTCATTAGAATAACTCAATATAAATATATTTCTTGTATTAACTGCATGTTTCAATCTCAGAATGTGACAAATGATGTGTATATATGTATAAAAAGTACAGAATGCAATACAAATAAACATTAATTGAAAATCACATGTGTACTTGCTTATTTAAAATAATTACTAACGAGATTAACAAATAATCAGATTCAGATTTATTGTGACAGTATCTCTATGCAAAATGTGACGAGGAGAAAATTAATACTTTGGGTATATAATTTATATTATTGCATCCTTAGTACAAATATAATTTAAAAAAATATTCTGTATATTTACCCATGAATTTTGAGAACTCCATTTAAATTTACACAAACCATTTGCATCTTTTATGCATTGGCTATATCTTAATTGTTGTGTTTTATTGATTTTATATGACGAATTGAATTGTCAGCAAGTGTCCACAAAGTCACCAAGTCTCATGCCATTTAGATTAAGACAACTTTTATTATTATTATTATTATTTAAGATAGCTTAAGGTTTAATGTTGCAGTGGTCATAGCTTTTACTTTCTGTACAGTAGTAGCCTACTGTTACCACAGTTGCAGTAATGTAGTATGAGTGTAGGTTTATACCTGCATTTCAGTACTTCATTATATTGGAAAACTACAGTTGTACTTCATTTGACTGCAGATGTACTGTAGTTTTACTGCGGTCGTACTTCAATGTACTGCAGCTGTACTGCCATTATACTGCAAATCTACGGCTGTGCTTAATTTAATACTGCAGTTAAACTGCTTTGTACTGCAGTTTTACTGCAGTTGTACTTCAATATACTGCAGTTGTTTTTTGTAAGGGACTGCTCATCTGAATTTATTTATTATATATTTAGACAATGAAAAACAATGTTTATTTATTTATTTATTTATTTATTTATAACAGAATTCATTTATAACACCTCAGTATTGTAGTAAAACAGTACGCAATAATAACTTTTTAATTTGAATTTGAATTTAGAAATTTTAAATGGATGCCACCTTACTGGGAAAATTAAAGCCCTGCCTACACCTACCCTAACCCTACCCAATATTTATTTTAAACTTTTTAAATATTTCCTTAATTTTTATAGAAAATAAATGCCTTTCTGATACAATATGAGATGTGAAAAAGGAGAAAAAATGTTTGGGAAAAGGCGGACGCGAAATCGTGTCGATTGTGTCAAAAAGCACATACATTAATCGCTAATCCACCACAATTGATACTGATATGTAGGTGGATGATGGTAGTCTTGCACTTATTGTAAATAGACACTGATTCTTTTATCATTATATCAAATGTTGCAACAGCTGATATGAAGCTTATGCATGTGTTCTTTTGTAAATATGTCTCAACATTACGAAAAAAAAAAAAAAACAGGACTAAAGCCTGTTTAAGTCCTCTCTGTCTAATCTACCACTTTTACACATGCTCCAGTTATATTTTTATTTCCATACTTTTGAATTACTTCTGTATAAAACAGTTTAAAATCTCCCAAAGTCGCAGGACCTTTATTATACAACTCTTAGGCAAAATTGCGTATGACAACAGTTTCCAAGCTAGGATTGGTTAAGTAAAATGTTCAAGGTGGGGCTCAACAAATGTGTATTTGCATGCACATTGTAGATATCTACAAACGTATTTTGACTAGTTAAATTGTTAATTCCAGATATCTACATTGCAATTACGCCTAGTCACAAAGCTAAATGCAGATATCTCTAAATATACTTCTTCCTAGTCAAATATCTGATTGGGATATCCATAATTAAATTCCAGATATCTTTAAATGGGTTTTGACTAGTCAAAATTCCAATTCAAGATATCTACAAATGTAATTTGACTAGTCATAAATTAATTGCAGATATCCACAAATATATTTTGGATATCTTAAAAAAATTGGAATTAAAGATATCTTAAATTGTATTTTGACTAGTCAAATCATATTTAAATATATCTTGAATTGGGATTACAACTAGTCAAAACTCATTTGAAGATATCTCTAATTGAATTATCACTAGTCAAATTGTTATTTGAGATATCTCTAATTAGAGTTTTGACTAGGCAAATCATAATTAAAGATATCTTGAATTGGAATTATGACTAGTCAAAACTCAATTGAAGATATCTGAAAATATTTTTCAATGGAAGTCAATGGAAGATTATGACTAGTCGTAATAGCATTGCAGATATCTGGAATGTGTATTATGACTTGTCAAAATGAAATTGTAGATATCTTCAATGCATATTATGACTAGTAATAATCACATTGTAGATATCTTTATTCCAATTATGACGAGTCATAATTGCAATATAGATATCTGGAATTACAATTGTGACTATCCGAAATTATATTTATGGATAGTCAAAACAACGTTTTAAATGCTAAAACGGCTTGCGATAGCGAGTCAGAGTTAGAGTTAGATAGTTGTGTCGTCATCATTATTGTGTCATATATGTGTTAGGGCTGTATATTATTAGATTATATCAGGTTATATTAGTTATAGTATATTGTTATTATTAATTAAAGTAGTTATATTATAGTATTTTTATATTAATTAGATAATATTTTTTGGATTTATTTTATTTTTTTTTGGATTTGGACTGGACCGCTTTTTGATTTGGATAGTCCTTTTGCATTTGTTTGCTTTTTGTAACCTCTTCCTTTTTCTTTGTAATGGAGCCAGCAAGAAAGAGGAAATCCTCCTCTGTCTGGGAGTTTTTTTAAATGGTTGGTCACAATAAGGTATGTGTATTGTTATTGTTTTACTGTCTTGATCTAATAATAATACTCACTGTAAGGCTGTATTATATTTCATGTCTATTTATTTATGTTTCTAGGTGAAATGCTTGCTGTGCCTAAAGGAGCTGACATACAACAATAACACCTCCTCCATGCTCAGGCATTATCGAGCACTGCACGAGCATGCACAGACTACTAACAATCTTTATCAAATGAATATTTATCCAAAGTGAATCTCACAAGATCTGAGGATCCACTAGTATATTGGGCTCAACATAAACATCTTTCTCCTCATTTATACCAGCTGACACTGACATTTTTATGTTCCCCCGTATCCTCTGTTCCATGCGAAAGGATCTTTTCCAAGGCTGGAGAGGTTCTGTCCAAAAGGAGGAATCGTCTAAGCTCCAACACAGAAAAAATTATGTTCCTCAATAAAAATAATGTGTGATCCTTCCTTCACCCACCCAGTGTTGCAGTTTGTTCCTTTAAATCCATAGTCCCATAAGCACAACACTGCACTAAAACTAGTAACAGTTTAATGCACAAAACACACCAGAAACAATTCTTAACCTTTCCCACCCCACACTTTTCTGTTGTAATTTGCGTTATTACACTCCCTCCACCATAAGAACTACAATCAACACAGTTTCACTTTTGTTGTTCCTGCTGTCACTATCCAAAAAATTTGTGAATAATGAATGAACTGTGTGTGACAGTTGTCTCTGCACAAGTAAATTCAGACAGAGAGAGAAACATATTTTATTTGATACCCAGGCAATGGACCAATGTCTGCTCAGATCATTGATTCAGTATTTTTATTGGTCTGCTATTTATTTTGCACAGTATCTAGGTGTCACTAGTGAGCAATAATGAATGAAGCTTCGAGTAATGAACCTTTTGGTGAAGCAATGGGCTGCGAGGTCTCAGTGGTTCAGCAAGCCTCATTTTGCCATCACTACGTTTGCAGTTTTAAAACGTATTTGCACCACAAAATACAACGTTGTGATTACAAACGCCGTAACAAACGTGCGAAATGACGCCGTTTTTAAAGCCGTTCATGTTGCCATATGACATCGTTTTGCTAATAGTATAATGAGCCACGCCAGAGGCTGCTTCCGAAATCGCATACTTAACGAGTAGGTACTACATTTCAATAAGTACTTACTTAACGTGCGCTAAAAGAGTACGTACTATACAGCCAAATCTCGTTGAGTATGAATGAATTCCGCCATGTTTACGTTATCATGTGACCTATGACGTTATAACAACTTCAAATATATGACTGACTGCTACAGGTTTAATATTTACTACCTAAATATTTTGATGTTGATGCAATTTGCTCCTTTTGTGGTCGGTCTTGTTGAATACACAAATGCCCTTTTATTATTATTGTAGTTTAACCAATATATTTGTGTTGTTTTTGTTTTAACTCTATTGAAATGACCCACAGTTTAATCCTTGAAGATTAAACCCTTCATAGCATCAGTAACTCCACAACCCTACCTCGTACGGTTTTCCTCAGCTTTTGCAGTATTTGTAATATCTGCACAAATAAGACGTTGATCAGGTGCTTGAAGATCTCGTCTTTGGAGAAGAATGTTGATTTTACACTTGAAAAATGTAAGTATTACTTACTTAGAAATTAAGATTACCTCAGAAAGCATTTCTAGCCCACCCCAACACTTATCAACAATAATAATGATAAATGGTGACTAATAATTATATATATTTTATATATATTTTTTGTAAAACAAATTGTAATTCGTTTTTTTTTTCATATCTACGCATAACTTCACACTAGACAAATGCAGCTAAGATGAATACATCTCAATATTCAGTCAAGAAATGAATTAATGTATGTGTTAATGAAGCAATTAGGCTATATTTTATTTACTGACAACAACAGGAGACATGAATAAACAAGTAAAATAATAAATAAAAGTAACCGTCACAATAAATAAAATACAAGTCAACAACACATGAAACAAAACTTTATTCAGAAATTTTTCTGTATTTGAATGTTTACAGACGGTGAACCCACATCCGTCCATCAGGTCCCTCACTGCTGCAGTCAGACTGAATCTGATCACGACAAGAGAGGGACCCCTGCTAACAACATTACATAACTGCAACGTAATCTGGTGACCAAAGTTTCGTTGTGTCGACGTGGCAACCGGAAAAGTAAAAGGTGCGTATACGTCGCCACGACGTAACTTTGTGAAGTTGCCAGTAAGTAACTGCGACGTCGTGGCAACGTCGCGGTTCGGTGGTCGTGTGCTGGTAATCAGTTGGTCATTTTTTTTTTATTCTATGGGCGGACATGCAGTACTTGAACCTAATTTATGTCTTCATATACCCAAACTAATTTAAAGGCTGTTTCAGCAGCTGTGAATGATGAATACATACTCGAAATGAATTCAGTTAATTTATTAACAAGCAAATATTAACAGTAATACACCCATATTATTAATAAAAACAGGATATACAGCGAAATATGAATGAAAGCATTCAGCACATACAGAAGCACATAAATTGAGATATATTAAATAATAAATACATTTCCATATATTTAAATATCTATACCCTTCTGTAAGCATCCAGGGTCAAAACATTATGCACAAACATGCAAGTCTTAGTAAGCACTCAGCACATTGCATTTAAATATTATCATTAACAATGCACACATTCATCAACTAATCACAAGCTCAAACAATAATATGTCAGCTAATCACACCCTTAACCGAACCACTACAAATAATTAATTGAAAATAATATGCAATAGCTTATAAACAGATGTATTATAGCAAATCAAGTTTAATGAATCTCACACCTATCATACAGCATTATGGCCAGTTCACACTGCCAAAAAAATATATATATATATATATATATATATATATATATATATATATATATATATATATATATATATTAGGGTCGGGACTTTAACACGTTAATTGAGATTAATTAATTACACAAAAAATAACGCGTTAACTAAGATTAATTAATTACAGAAAAAAAATTCCCGCATTTTTAATAACTTATTTTTGCACCGCGGAACGTTTCTCACTGGATGAGTTTCGGCGGACCGATTATACCGATTATATAGCACATCGAGCCTCAAGTATCACCTCAACGCAAAACATATAGCAACTAGCGTGGACTTTACACTTTATGTTGAACTGTGTATTATTTTGTTGGTGCAACTGGCAGTTTATGTTGAACTCTATCGTTTTGGCCAAGGTTATTGAGAGTTGGCCTTAGTATGTTATGGCCTCTGAAGCAACAGAGAGATGTTTTCTAATAGTCAGTGTTTCCAATGTTCTGAATGTAATTGACAGTATTGTGTTTTACTTAAAAACACTTTACAGAAGGTTCCAGCACATATAAGATTCCTGAATTTCTGAAATGTACTATTTCTAAATTGTTTCTAAATATGCTATTGCTACACTTCATGGCAAAAATTGCACTGGTCTGCTAGACTTGGTTGAACAAAAATAAACAATATTTTGTTGCTTAAGCTTATGTATTCAGTCATTATTCAATGGTATACTATAAATCCATGTGAAAAAAAATTACTTCTCACTGTTCTCAGGTCAAATATTTATATGCGATTAAAATGCGATTAATTTCGATTAATTAATTACAAAGCCTCTAATTAATTAGATTATTTTTTTTAATCGAGTCCCGGCCCTAATATATATATATGTGTGGGTGTGTGTGTGTTTAAGCAATTAACATTAAATTCTAAAATCTTAAGTAATTCTTACTTTTTCTATTCTTTCAATATTCAAGTGTTTGTGTCCCTGAGTAATATCTGCATCCACTGAAGTCTGAAAAGAACACAATATGCTAGTAGACAGCAATCCTCGTGAGAGAGAGGTCTGGTGTGGAGGGTGGATCTGGAACTGACTTCTCTTGATTATCGGTCTTCACAAACTGCCCTGAAATACAATTCAAACATTAACAATGATTGTTATAAATGTAATGTAAGGCTCTTACATTCATAATGCTCATTTTGGAAATACAGTTATATCAGTAATATGCAGCATGCACGATACAAGGAAGCGGTCAGTAACTACACTTTAAGGTATGATATCTATATCAGTAAGGCTACCTTTGAGAAAAAATTAAATGAATAAATTAAGTTGTGTTATGCATTCAAATAGTTAGACATGCTAAAATACAGAATTTGGTAACAATAATAATAAAAAATAATATGCTGGGGGAAAAATGTAACATTTCATAGGGCCCTAAACATGTTTTTTTTTTTCTTTTTTTTTTTACTTTTAATAAATTGATGTGAAAATGTATGTACTACGAAAAAGGAGTAGAGAAAAATGAAATATTTATTTTATCATTGAGGATTTATTTAAAAAAAAAAAAAAATCTCGTCTCGCTCTCATGAACCCAGTCTCGTGTCTCGTCTCGTCTTGTGGGATAAGTGTCTCGTCACACCCCTAGTAGCCAGAGCAAGAGATACATTCGATTTCTTTTGCATGTCTGACAGTCTAACATTAAACTGAAGTATTTCGAATGAGTTAAACCTGTATCCTGTTTTCTGGGTAACATTGAGAATATCACTATATACTGTTGCAACACCTCCAGTCTGACGGGGCTCATGCTTATAACAGTAGTTTGGTGGAGTTTAGACTAATGCTAAATTAAAAATGCCTGTCAAAATTAACACTGGAACAAATCTTTATTGATTGGACAGCACAAGTACTTCTATTTGAGCGTGTAGAACAAAAGTCATCATAACAGTTATTTGAGAATTGGCTTACTAGTCATATGGAGCGAAGTGTCCTGGAGCGGTTGTACAACAGGAGATCTAAAAAGCCTTGGACGCTCCCAGAAAAGATTCCAATTATTAACAAAAAGCAGTTTCTGTTCTTTACACCATGACAATAACAATTCGTTTAAAGCAAAAAGTCTGCTGAACCTTTCATGTCCTCATCTATATGTGGGAAGTGGTCCTGACACGATGATCATCATGTAGGCGATATGCTGCTCCTTCTGCCGTAGCATGGTGTCTTTAACCCCAGCGTGAAGCACGTTTGCTCCGATGCTCCCCTCACCCTTCAGGATCGCGGGAATCTGTGCAGAAATATCAAGAACATGAGCACCAGGGAAACAGTGAGTGTGGACTTTACCTTCAGCTAACATAGCACGAACGTGCCGGACGATGGAGTCTCTGATGATCACAGCGTTGTGTTCTGTCTCGCGAAGTGGAGCGAATCAGGTTCTGGCGGAGATCCTGAGGACCGGAGGCGGCAGATGGAGAGAGGTCGTCGCCCAGGGCTTGGTTCATGTCTTACTCTGTGAAATAGGGTGAAGGACATCTGGGAAGATCGCATCATGGGTACACCGGGCCTTTGCAGAGAACCACACAGAGTAGAGGTGGTAGGAGGGTTAGCTGCAAGGGTGCTGCACAAGATCCCGGGCCCTATGCATAGGCAGTCCTAATGGGCCCCCCTCCCCATTGAAAATATATATTCCAGACTTTTAAAGGGCTCTCTCTTCCTTTGGGGCCCTGGTAATCAGTACTGGTTTTACCCCCAGTCCGACGCTCCTGGTTAGCTGTATACTTAACCTGGACTTATGAGCATCAACCCCTGAATATTTCCAGCACAGCTCTCCACACGCTCAGCTGGGCCTGCTTCTCCACAATATCATGGATCTGTTTCTTCACGGCCTCCAGCTCCTTATTAGAAATAAACAAACTAGAGAATAGGGGAAATGCAGAAAAGAAAAATAGTAATATGGAAAACATACAAAACTATCCTAAGATACCAGAATTCACATGTTTAGATTTTACAGATGCATGATGATATATTGTACAAAATAAATATGAAGTTATTTAATAAGCTTTCTCGGATCACCTGTGTTTTCTATCTCTGTCAGCAGCTCCCGTTAGACATTTTCTTGGAACTTCTCTGGTTTAGAGGCTTTTTAAGACACTCCTGAAATCACTGTACAATTTTATTTATCAATATTTGTTTACAATGAAAAATCAGAACAAACTTGAAACAGTGGTTTGAAATAGTTTCAGCCCATTTTAGACCGCGAGTGACGTCACTGATAGACTTTATAGAGGTCGGGATCGTTGCGTCACGTCGCAATGCATTGTTGGAATCGTAGTACAGAAGTAGATGTACTGTATAGTATGCATTAGGTAACGTTGGTCATTTGGTCATTAATTTTGATTATTTTTTGGAAAATGGTTCAGTATTGCTGTATTGTGAACTGCTGTAATCGGTTTCATGATCGACAGGGCAAACGCCTCGTGAATCATATTAGTTTTCAACAGTTTTGTCTGAAATCACCAAGAGGCGTCAGATGGCTTGGGTCGCCGCTGTACGGAGGGAAACCATCACTTTCGATAATATTATAATACATAGTTATGATGAGACATGTTTTGTATGGTCTCTCTCTCTCTCTCTCTCACACACACACACACAGACACATTACGTTTTCTCTAGTTTTTGGCCAGTAAGGGAGTCAGTTTAGTGTCTGTATTTTTGGTTTAAACATTTTCTTTTGACCCAATCCTGAACTTAATTTGCTTTTTGATATTTTTGTGCTGACTGTATTTAACAAATTTGAACAACTGGAACGAACTTCAAAATAGGAAGTTAAGCGTCTTGTTTTGGTGAATGGTGGGTTGTGTCTGAGGTGAATGTTCGTCAATATTATACCGGATTACAGAACTACCGGATGAAAACAGTGGATTTTTGCAAGTATGATAGGTGAGTAATTACTCCTGAAGTGTAACAAACCCGCATAGACAAGCTTCATAGCTCGCAGAATCTGATAAGTGTGTGTGTGTGTGTGTGTCACCACTGATGCTTGGTTGATGTTAACATTTCCTTAGTGAGAACGATAGTTTTCTCCACGTTTAATTTGCAGATCCATTTGTGATCTGCAGGTGAGCCTCCAGTGGAGGTGATCGGAGGTGTAAGCGCTCACTCCACAGACCCGGTAGGAGAAATTATCAGGAAAACTGAGGCTTGATAAACTTTCATGTGTTCATAGGGATCGATTCCACCTATAAACCTCTTTTTTTTTTAAGTAGCGTTGTTTGGCTTCGTTATTAAGTTTGTCCGTATAGGTATAGGCAACTTTTTTTGTCACGTTCTATAACTTTTTTTGGAGACCGGACCGGCTATTATCTTATTACAAACCTGCTTTGCGATGCCTCTAAAATGGCCGCCGTTACCCACAATGCACCATTCCATAACGCCCGAGCTCTATAGGCTAAATTATCTTAGCTTTACTTAATTTATCTATTGACAAATTACCATCAAAAACATTTACAAAGCAATCAAAACCGATCCTTTACGCATAAGACATAATGAAAAAAGCCCAAACTTTCATTAATAAGAGCTCAAATCTAATAAGCTATAACGTTAATTATGTTTCTATGCTAGCGTAATACTTGATAGCAGACATTTCAGGAAAAATACCATAATCACAGAGGTATAAATATTAACAAAAAGTACTTAAAATAGACTGTGGATAATATTAACTTGTTACTTAACCAATCTGTCGCAGTTGTTGGCCTTTTCTTTTGGTATAACTGTCGAGAAACAGAGAAAATGTAAGACGAGTCCTCTCCTCTCCAGCAGCTGATGTGTACGCGGTTGCCATGGTAACTCAACGGTTGGAAAGGCTAATAAAAACAATAAAATAATCAAAAAAGGTTTTGGCGACGTTAGACTTTTGTTTTTACTTTATTTTATACATTTTATCAACATATTTATTTAATATAAATTGTTAGCATCACCTCAGAAAAGCCAATTCTCCTGTCAGGCACAGTTGAAGTGAAAAGTGCCTCAAACAAACGCGCTGTCCTTCTGATACAACAGTCTCTGCTGCAGATTAGATGGTGTAGCCAGTCTGTGTCATTATTTCACGTTATAACTCCTTACGAGATAGAAAGTTTCACAACTCTTTTTTTGTCAATACTGTGCGCGCGGTGCGTCAGTTGTGGAAGCGTGCGCCTGAATGTCACGTCACTATATATTAAAAGCATGTCCATATTATGACTTTGTGAAAAGAAACATATTTCATCTTTAAGGAACGTTTAATCTTGTGTCTGAAGTTTAATTACACTTTTTAAATAGCTCTATACTCAGAGGGCATACAAAGAACGTACAAAAAATATGGTAATGATATTACGTGCATACAACGTTGTAGTTACATTGCCAGTAAGTCATGAAGTTACATATTACCAATAGAGGACCTATCTGGGATGTTCTTGGTTATCTGGTCACGTTGGAAGGACGTACTGACGACGTTGTGAGTTGGTAATGTGATGGTAATAAAATTACGGGCATGCGACGTCGTAGTTACGTTGTCAATTGGTAAGTCATGGAATTACCAAAAATTACTAGTACGTAACGTAACTGTTACGTCGTGTGTTAGCAGGGACATCGAGTCCTTGTCTGAGTGCACAGAGAGGATGAGGAAGACCAGGATGAAGACACTGAACCACACAACCCTGAACAAGAGCAGGAGAACATGTGCGAGACGTGTGTCTGCTCTCCATGAGCACCACGACCTGGAAAACACTTACACAGAGTAAAACACTTTATATCATGTTGTCAGCATTCTATTTATTGCTGAATTACTTTTTATATTTTTACAATTGCATGTTAATTTGATAAAGCTTCATTATTTCTGTGATTTAGTGAACTGAACTGGTGAGCAGAAGGTTTCTGGATCAATCTCCACCGGTGTGTCTTTACTCCAGGTGACTCCAGAGGGATTGAGATCCTGTAATAAGAGCACTGTAAGTCACTTCAGATAAAAGTGTCTGGCAAATTAATACATGTAAATGTGAATTTTGTGAATGCTTTTTTGTATCTTGGGCAGAAAAATGCCTAATAAAGCTGCTTATTTCTTATTTCTTCAATGTTCTACTATAATATTAATGCATGCATACATTTAATACAGATTCTATTTGGGGTTTTAAAGGGTCAGGTCATCTAAACATATAAATTCAGTCATTAATGACTTGCCTCCATTCTGTTCAATCCTTTGCCTGAACATAAAAGGTGATGTTGGTCAGGTTTCTCCTGCTGGTTTGTGTCCATACAGTATCAGTCAATGGAGCCTGACTTTCAGATTCTTCAGGACATTATTTGATGATACTTTAGAAACTTCTGAAACTCAGGCTTCATTGACTGATGTTGTATGAACAGAAACCAGCAGAACAAACTTGACCAAAATCACATCCTCAATGTCTTTTGGTTTTTCTCTAGATGCTCTCGCTGGCTCTTGGGTCACACTGAAGATGAAGAGACCACAGCAGAATCTGGTCCTGATGAGAAAACAAGAGGAGATGCAGTGATGGAGCATTTCACCCATGGCACTCCATCTTCTCCATCTTCAGAGCACACAGCTGTCTGCAGACATTTCAGATACTATAGAACTCGGGCGTAGATGTTATGGAATGGTGTATTGTGGGTAACGGCGGCCATTTTAGAGGCCACGCAAAACTGGTTTGTAATAAGATAATAACGTAGCCTACCGGTCTCCAGAAAAAGTTATGGAACGTGACAAAAAAAAGTTGGCTATACCATATGCGGACAAACTTAATAATGAAGCCAAACAACGCTACTTAAAAAAAATGAGGTTATAGGCGGAATCGATCCCTATGAACACAATGTTTGGTGTAATAATTATGAAAGTTTACCATACCTCAGTTTCCCTGATATTTTCTCCTACCTGGTCTGTGGAGTAAGCGCTTACACCTCCGATCAATTTAAAAATTTCAAGTCACTGGAGGCTCACCTGCAGTTCACAAATGGATGGGTGCAAGATCTGCAGATCTGCAAATTAAACGTGGAGAAAACAATCGTTCGCACTAAGGTAATGTTAACGTTAACTAAGCATCAGTGGTGACACACACACTTGTCAGATTCTGCGAGCTATGAAGCTTGTCTATGCGGATTTGTTACACTTAAGTAGTAATTACTCACCTATCATACGTGCAATAATCCACTGTTTTCATCCAGTAGTTCTGTAATCCGGTATAATATTGACGAACATTCACCTCAGACACAACCCACCGTTCACTAAAACAAGACGCTTAACTTCCTATTTTGAAGTTCGTTCCAGTTGTGACGTCGGCCTCGCCTGATTGGTGGCTGGTGAACCAATTTAAAGGGATATTTTAATAACTAACCTAGTGGAATATCAACGTAATAAAATATTATTGCAAATGTCTGTATTTATTTGTGCAAAAAAAAAAGCTTTTTTTTGTATTATGTCAATTCTTTTTTAGGTTATGCACTCCCAGCGGCTGAATGAACCTGAAGAGTGGGAGAACATGTGCAGGACAATCTTGCTGCAGCTGTGTTTGCTCAAAACATTTGTGTGGCAGCTCTCCATGAGCATGACTACCCGTAAAATATTACAAAAATCAACAAATTTACACTTCATGTTGTCTATTTCTTGCATAGTTTAATATGTTTACAAGTACATGCTAATTTGTGTTGTAGTGTTATCAATTTGTGGTGTAGTGGGCAAAACCATTTAAAGGTCCCCTTCTTTGTGATCCCATGTTTTAAACTTTAGTTAGTGTGTAATGTTGTTGTTAGAGTATAAATAATATCTGTAAAATTCATCTCTGAGTCCAATCACCTTTGTTTGGCCTTCCCAGGGACGCTATACTTAGAGATCAATGGTTACAATTTATGTTTAACTCGGTTCCCGAAAATTATAATCCACATGTAAAACTATGTGCAGCACATTTTTCTGAAGATAGCTTCCTCAATCTCAATTAGTTTAATGCCGGATTCACACAAAGATTATTCTTGAAAGATGGAGCAGTTCCCTCTTTGTCAGGAGAAGGCGTTGTTTATGGGCCACAATAATAAAAATAATTTATTATTTAAGTTGCTGCATTTAACAGTTTCTGTAACTTATTACACAAAGGGCAGCGCTATTTAGCTTTGTTAACTAGATGTTAGGGCTGTGCAAAAAAACGAATGCGAAATGTCATGCGCATCTCGTCAGTAAAAACGCTCCTGTGACTATAAATACATCTCCAGCACATGCTCCTGCCCACTTGCTTCTCAAAACTACTGCTTCTAATACACTACGTTTACAGGAGTGCCACGTGCGCTCAGCTGCTGTCAAAAAAGCGCGAAAAACTGGACCTTTAACTAAGGCCGGGCATACACTGTGCGAATTTCATCCGATTTTGAGCCGAATTCAGACTTGTGCGACTCTTTTTCGGGTCGGGCCGAATTTCAGCATTTTCGTGTGTCGTTTGTCGTGCAGTGTTCGTGCAGTGTACAAGGGGAAACGAGAGGCGATAAGCCTCTCCCGACCGGCAATCGGTTGGTCGTATGGATTTCTGACATGTCAGAAATTTTGGTCGCCTCTCGTGAGGTATCGCACTATTGAAGCAGGGCTACGAACTGATTTTCCGCGTTTCCCTCACTGCGCGTGCACGAAACCATGGTGACACCTGACACAGCGTGTAGTGAACTGAAGTGATGGAGGGATAACTTGTGGAGTTATGGCAAAGAAAAATAAAAATAAAAGAGGAGAAAAAAATGCCTGCTTACCTCCAGTTCGCGTTGCAAAATGGATTGACCATATTGATCACGTCTTCCCAGCCATCTGCCTTTTTATTTTTTTTGGACGTTGCAGCACACAGAATTGCGCTTTGCGCATATCACCAAAACAGTGCATTTATCCCGGGAAAGCATGTTTATTCTGAAACCGCGACAAACATCCGGGTTCTGAGGGATCCTATGTGTTGATTCGGTTGATTACTCACGTATAGTGTGAGCAGTCATATCGCAACTCGGCAATCGGACCGTACAGTGAGCGCACAAAAATCGTGAACTTTGCCTTTACATCGCATGCGATCTACCCATACAGTGTGAGTTGGTACCTTGCCGAAATCGCACAGTGTATGCCCGCCTTAAGCAGAAGGTTGCCGGTTTGCAATCACCAGCTTGTCCTTGAGCAAGGCTCTTTACTCCAAGGGGATTGGGGAGTCCCTGTAATAAAAACACTGTCACTTTGTCACTTTGGATAAAAATATCAGCCAAATGCATAAATATAAATAAATGTCAAATATTTAAGTACAGCCTTTTTAAAAGTGTCTTAGGCACAAAGCTTAATTCAGCTGCTGTTTAAGTAGTAATTAATTAAATACAGACTGAATTTATATGTTTGAGTGAACTAACCCTTTAATCACTGTTACTATGTGTAGTTATTGCAACATGTAAGGTGGTTTGGTTTGTGTAAAAAGTCTGAAGTTCAACTTTGGTCATAGAGGGCCATTGTCCTGTTGAGTTTTCCTTCCCCTAATTGAACACACCTGAACAATATAATCAAACCAATTAATAACACACCACTTGAAATTTACAAACAGGTGTGTTGGAACTAACCCCTGCAAGGTTGTAGTAGCCCTACATGACCTGACTTGAATATCCCTGTATGAGTTCAGTTTGCATTCAGAAGCCAGATAAGACAATAATACAAGGATTGTTTTAAAAGTATGTTTTGTGTGTCTGTGCATTATACCACACATATTCACAAAATAATCACTTTATATTTAAATTAACTTATAAATGTGAATTCATTTTATAAATTATAATTATCACATAATGTCTGTTAATATTGTACTGTGAATGTGTAGAATTATTTTATTGACACATATAAACGAGTTGTACTAAAGTCTTAAGCAACTATTTCATGTTTTAGAACTGCTATAATGACCGTATATAATTATTTTTTTAAACCTGTTTAATAGATTAAAAAAGAAATGGGTGGCCTATAATTTTTGCATAGTACTATGTATATCTATAAAATATTTAAAAATATGCTTTTTTTGTTTTTTACACAAACACAACCCAAATGTATTAATGACCAGAAGATGCATTTGTTACATAATTTATTGGTCTTATTTTTTTTTAAAGAATTTCAAGGAGGCAAAGAAATCTTTCCTCCCTTTCCTTTGCCTCCCTGTCTCTCCTTTCCTCTTTCTCGCACGTTTTCTGGCGCCATCGGTCTTCTCTCTCTCTAGATACTCTTTCTCGTCTCTCCTCTTTCTGTTGTCTTTCTTGTTCTCGACGGTCTTCTTTCTCCTCCATTTCTCTCCATCTTCTTTCCTCCCTTTCAGCTGCTTCCCTCTACACAATCTCTTTCATCAAATCCTAAATTTTTCTTGTTATTTTTCTTGCTGGGGCTGGGCTTAACGAGGAAGAAGAGGCCAAAGCAACTTCTGGACCAGATGAGGCAACAAGGACAGGTGGAGTGATGGATGGTCTGCTCCCTATTGCCTCATCCATAGCGCACCATACCATCTCCAGGATGCTGCTGTGGACGCTCTCTCCATCTTCAGTGCCCACGCCAGTCTGCGGACATTTCAGATCCTATAAAAATGCAGTAGTAATGCATGCCGCAGTAATTTGGCCTTGCAGGCCCTGTTCCACCACAAAGGCTCTTCGAAGGCACAGAAATCAAGAATCAGAAAATTGCTGTAATAACTATTTATGTAGTATACTCATTCAAATCCTTTGATAGCTGAATTTCTTTTTCCGGTGAAGAGGGCTCCATTAGCAACTCTCCTCTGTGTGCTCATCTGTCCCTGTAACATCCAGACAAGATTTAAGTTACCTCTGTGATTAATGTGCTCAATAAATGTACATGTTGAGGTAGTTGCTTATGTAACTCACTTTTTATCCAACAGAAATGTTAATGTCAACATTACTAATGGACAAATAAAACCGTTAACTTAATTGAATTTAAATAACTTACATTTATGTAATGCAAGCAGGATTGACAACAGTGAATTCTGCACAACAGCACACATACATCACTCACTAAGATGCCTATTTGCATGTCTTTTAGATGTTTTAGCACACATTTTCCTGTAAGATGTTAGACAATAAGTTATCATGTATATGATTTATGTAAATGTACTTTGGTGACGTGTGCTTACTTGAGCTCTGCTGTTCACTATACAGTACATAATAAAATCACAAATATACTATACTATTTAACGTCTTCACACCTTTAGCTGGCATATTAGTATGCAAATTATGTATACGTATGACCTAAACTCACGAGAATTTGGCAATTTTCGCCTACTCTTTTATGAATACTGAGGTTTCAAACATACTAATTTGCTCACTTGCTGCTTTTTGCCTATGTAACAGTGTTCGTGGGAGGGAAGGAAGAGGACAAAGGGGTCGGCTGGACTGCTGACAGGTTTTTTATTAACCAAACAAAAAAGGTTACAAACACCAAAACGGTGACTTTTATTCTGACACTCTCAGTAGCACTTTCCTTTTACTCTTTTCCGGTTTACGCTTCCGGCTTGGGTCAGCAGTCCGTCTCTCTCTTGCTTGCTTCCGTCTCTCCTGGCGTTTTATACTCTCTCCACGCCAATTACTAGAACAAGAAACAGGTGATGATAATTTTTGCCCAAACCACTCACTTACTACTCGTCTCCTGATTCTCTCTCCCGCTGCAGACTTCGCTAAACCACGCCCCCCCTGTCACATAGCCCCACCGCCCGACTCAGGCCGGGGAGCCATCCGGCCTGCAGCCCCCCTCCCATTTCTGGAGAGGAAGTTGGCCACTGCCATCTGAACACCCGACCTGTGGATCACCTTGAACTTGAAAGGCTGAAGAGCTAGATACCAACGAGTGATCCGCGCGTAGGTATCCTTCATGCGGTGGAGCCACTGCAGCGGAGCGTGGTCCGAATAGAGGGTGAACTCCCGTCCCAGGATATAATAGCAGCGGGGGAGGACGGCCCATCTGATGGCAAGGCACTCTTTCTCGATGGTGCTGTACTTAGCCTCTCTATTTGAGAGCTTCCGGCTAAAGTACAGCACCGGCCGTTCCTCCCTCTCTATCTCCTGGGACAGGACTGCCCCCAGCCCCCTGTCCGACGCGTCTGTCTGCAACAGAAAAGGGAGAGAAAAATCAGGAGAGTGGCCCGCCACACAGAGCAGCCTTGACCTGAGTAAAGGCCTGCTGACACGGCTCCGTCCACTGGACCGTATCTGGAACCTCCTTTTTAGTAAGGTCAATCAAAGGGCTGGTGAGGTCCGAATAATTAGGAATAAACCGTCTATAATATCCCACCAGCCCCAAGAACTGCCTTACCTCCTTTTTGGTCTTGGGTCGTGGGCAGGTCGCAATAGCGGCTGTCTTATCAATTTGGGGACGCACCTGCCCATGCCCCAAGTGGAAGCCCAGATACCTCACTTCCACACACCCAATCGCACACTTCTTTGGGTTGGCCGTGAGCCCCGCTCCCCTCAGCGACCTCAGGACCGCCCTCAGATGCCGCATATGCCGCTGCCAATCATCACTAAATATAATAATATCATCTAGGTAGGCAGCTGCATACGTGGCATGGGGCCATAGAATCCTATCCATGAGGCGCTGAAAGGTAGCTGGAGCCCCGAACAAGCCAAACGAAAGGGTAACAAATTGGTGTAATCTGAACGGCGTTGTGAAAGCTGTCTTTTCTCTGGACAATGGAGACAAGGGGATCTGCCAATAGCCCTTTGTTAAGTCCAATGTCGAATAAAAACGAGCCGTGCCTAGCCGATCAAGCAACTCGTCAACCCGCGGCATTAGATACACGTCGAATTTCGTCACAGCATTCACCTTGCGGTAATCTACACAGATTCGGACTGAGCCGTCCGTTTTCGGAACTAAAACAATTGGGCTCGCCCAGTTGCTATTAGATTCTTCTATTACCCCCATGTCAAGCATAGCGCCCAATTCAGCCTGAACTACTTGTTTCTTGTGCTCAGGTAAACGATACGGCCGGCTGCGAACTACCACGCCCAGGTCGGTCTCGATATGGTGCTGAATTAGGTTAGTACGGCCCGGTAGGGGTTGAGAAGACGTCTGCAAACTCTGCCTGCAATCTCGTTAAATCATTGAGTTGGGACGGCGAGAGGTGATCTCCACCTGGAGCCAGGGCGAGGGATTGTGGTTTGATATTCGCCTCTGGCCCGAGATCATCCTCTCCGCCAATCACCGTTGCCTACATCACTGATTCCGCCTCATTCCATTTTTTAAGGAATGTATTATAATCGAGATCTCCGACCTGTCGTGCGACCTCAAACGGTCCCTGCCACTTAGCCATTAATTTGGAGATCGACGTTGGGAGTAATACAAGTACTTTAGTAAGATGATTCTTCTGCACAATCTGACTTTGCTGCAGCCTGGAATTGAACTACTGGTTTTCGTCTGGTCAGAGGAGAACTGACCCCCCAACTGAGCCTGGTTTCTCCCAAGGTTTTTTTCTCCATTCTGTCACCGATGGAGTTTCGGTTCCTTGCCGCTGTCGCCTCTGGCTTGCTTAGTTGGGGTCACTTCATCTACAGCGATATCATTGACTTGATTGCAAGTAAAAACAGACACTATTTCAACTGAACAGAGATGACATAACTGAATTCAATGATGAACTGCCTTTAACTATCATTTTGCATTATTGAGACACTGTTTTCCAAATGAATGTTGTTCAGTGCTTTGACGCAATGTATTTTGTTTAAAGCACTATATAAATAAAGGTGATTGATTCAAAGGTGATACTTTCTCTTCCGGTGCAAATTTGCGTAACCTAGTTCCCCTGTTATACAGCTGGCTCTGGCGGTCCTGGGCTTGTAACAAATTCTCCATCGATAGCCGCCCCAATGTGTGGAGTTTTGTTCTCAAGTCCAGCACATACTGAAGAGATGGTCCCTCCTCCCAAGTTTCTCTCAGTACGTCAATCACCCCCCGGGGCTGGAGTCCATAGAGAAGCTCGAAGGGGGAAAACCCCGTGGAGGCTTGTGGGACCTCTCGCACAGCGAACAACAAGGGCTCTAGCCACCTATCCCAATTTTTGGCGTCTTCGTGAACGAATTTACGGATCATGGATTTAAGTGGGTGATTAAATCGTTCGACCAGGCCGTCGGTTTGTGGGTGGTAGACACTAGTTCGAATCGATTTAATGCCCAACAATCCTTACAGTTCGCGTAGCGTACATGACATAAACGACGTGCCCTGATCGGTGAGGATTTCTTTTGGAACCCCAACCTGGGAGATAAGACGAAACAGGGCATCCGCAACACTTTTAGAGGAAATGTTACGGAGGATTATCATGTTGCATAATCAACTATGACTAATGCAAAGCGATGTCCTCGTGCCGATCGCTCTAATGGCCTGATGAGGTCCATGCCAATTCCCTCGAAGGGGACCTGTATTAACCCCTTACTAGTAACCCCCCTTTTTTGGCATGGAGACCGAAATTACATACCCAAAATAAAAAGGTTTCTGCTCATGATTCTTTCTGTCTATATACATAATCAACCTTTGTTCACAAAGCTGACACTTTAAAGTTTACTGTTCAGGAATCAGAATCACTCAGACTGTTATGATAATAGAGATATATAAGCTCAAACATAAAAACAAAAATAAAAATATTAAAAACATATGTTTTAAATGTATTTTAAAAAATGTTGATGTAGGAAATGAGTTTGAAAACACAGTGTAGCTAAGGCCACAAGTCTTCCAAGACTTCATAAAAAATTTCATAATCGAATCTGTAAAACTGTGAATTTTATGAAATATTTTCTAAGGCCATGTCATGTGTGTTTTTAGAGAAGGCTAATCAGATTGATTTATGGCCCTTGTCATCTCTGTAAGATCTCACATGTAAACATTCCTGTGCTCTTTGTGTATGTTTCACTGTTGAAAACTGCCCGAATCATGATTGTATTGTTCTCACCAAACGGTTCTTTCACACCTCCGCCAAGTATGACACATTATCCGCATTATTCTTTTATCATTATTCTTTTGTTTTTATTCCACCTTTATTAGCCTTGATTGTGGTTTTTCAGGCTTTACAAAGCAACAAAGCAGCGATCTCACTTCAGTCTCTCTTTGCATTTAGCCCTTATTTATCAAAAGTCTTACTATAAAAATACAACAAAACATTTTCTTACGACCTTACGTGAATTATTGAGACAAAAATGCATTATGAAGAAGAAAAGCACCTGCTATTAGTAGCATTGGTGCTAACGTTAGCATAAAGCTACATCTGACAATTTATGAAATTATTAGTACACTTTTACTCAAAACTCACTTTAAACCCCGATCGAGTGTTTATAATAACTTCCTTTAGCGATCAGGGGTGGAATTTGGTCGTTTACTGTTGTAAAAATATGTTATTTGTAGCCTTTTTCATCGCTGCACAAGTTAGCATTTCCGATGTACATTTTCGATTTTTTTTATAAAAACGCCCCAGATCTCAAGAAATTCTCATACCAAGCTTTACTATCGTAATCGCGGGTTTATTATTCGGATATTTTGTGTGTACAGAGGTGTTTCAGTGTTGTTTTGGCCAGATAACTACCAGGAAGTGTGCAGGAAGCATGTGACACGATGGGGCGGTGTCCAGATATGAAACTCTAAGTTTGACGTTTGAAAGACCCAATCAGAGTCTGAGTCACACACCGCACGAGCTGTGACTACTGCACGCACACACAGATCGCTGGGAGAGGCTGTTTATCATCTGATCGCGTAAATCCGTGGAAAATGAATAGAAATGACGATTCTGTCTGAAGAAATATGAAGTAAACATCAGTAAATATATCCATATATCTCCGCAGATATGCATCTTTGGTCTAAAAATCCTTATTGACGCTGTTCAGTGAGTCTATGTGAACACAAATAAACCGCTCTTGACGTGACTGAATATGAGTGAGTTGTGAATTTCTATTCAAAATGTGGCATAATACGGATTTATTATTTTGCACTCCTGACATAAATCACTAAATATCTGTCACTGCAACAATGTTTTATCAAAATATTGGTCAAATATCGAAGCTTGAGTCTTTAAACTTTCCATTGATGCACAGTTTGTCCAGATGAAGTAAGACAGTGATGTTTAATGTGCTGTGAAAGTGAAACAATAATAAACTGGGGCCGTCAGCGATGTTTGCACGTAAAGGGGTTAAGGGAAGAGGGCGCAAAGGCGCTTTTGGGGGCGGCCGGTGGGTTTTATTAACTTACATTCCGGACAAGACGTGCACCACCTGCGCACGTTGTCATGAATGCCCGACCAAAAGAAACGGGCCATGAGGCGATTTAGTGTTGCGGCCTGTCCCAAATGGCCCGCCATAGGATTAGAATGAGCCGGCTGGAAAAGCATTTCCCTGCGGCTCTTTGGAATTAACAACTGGGTTGTATTCAATTTTGTCCGAGCGTCTTGGGTCATTCGATACAACCGGTCTTTTAAAATGGCAAAATACGGATAGGAGAGCGGGAGGGCAGGTTGGAGAGACTGGCCATCGATGGCGCGGACCTGTTGAAACGCATGTTTTAGCGTCTCATCCTGAGACTGCTCCAGAGAAAAGTCATCATGCTCCGAGAAAATTAGTCTCCCGATTTCGTTAGGCTCCCCTGGAGCAGACCCCAGCGGCCCTGGCTCAGTTTCTCCCACCTGTACCCGCACGGTCTTCTTCCGTGCCTTATTTCCCCAAGAGGCATCCGCACATAACGACCCCAATAAAACCGTAAACGCGGGCCAATTCGTTCCCAAAATTATCCAATGCCCCCGGTTGAACCAGGCTTTGATGGATTGAGGTTTGGTTACATCCTGAATCCACCAAGGCCGGATATGTACCCCCCTTGATACTCACGGGTATTTGGTACTCGCCAGCCTGACCGGGGGTGACCTGTGGGACGTCCGGGACACGGATCATCGTCCCCACCTCCATCACTGGACACCGGTCCATGAAATGCTCCGGGTCCCCGCAACGCCAACAGGCCAGCCCAGACCTGAGTGGATTGGAGAATTGGCGCAGAGAGAGCGGAGAAACGGAAGCACTGTCCCCTCCGGCAGCCACAAGCCCCGCCCCCCTGGGTGGGACCCTTGGACTCGCGAAGTGGCCTTGGTCAGTCCTGTCCCCGGGGTGGGACACGAGGAGGGCCGGATGGACGGGACCTGGGGAGCGGGACAGGGCGAGAGAGAGAAAGGGGAGAGAGAGAAGGAGAGAGAGAGTTAGTAGGTGGGGGTGCGCCGACCCCTGGGCACCAGGTCGACGACATGCTCCACGTTGCTTCCCTCGGCTAGTAGCAGCTTGCGGCAGGAGTCCCAGAGCTGTTGGGCCATCAAGAAGGGCCGGCCGGCCTTGCCGACCCGCTGGATGACGGCCCTCTTTAGGTCGTCGAAGATTAGGAGGTTCGCCACCGGAAGTTGTTGGGAAGCCACCTTCAGAGAGCAGGGGAATGAGGCGCACCGGCCACTGCTCCCGGGGCCACCCGCAGGCCTCCGCCGACTTTTCAAAGAGCTCCAGGAAGGCCTCCGGATCGTCCTGGGGCCCCATCTTGTGCAGCAGGAGATGCACGGGCGCGGCGGGCGGCCCCTGCACGAACCTCCCGGTCGATCCAGCTCCGGAACCTCTCACGGTCCTCCTGCTGGGCTTGGACGATGGCCTGGAACCGCCTCTCCTGATCAGTCCTCAGGTTCGCTAAACCACGCCCCCCCTGCCACAGCCTTCTATATAGTATGGAAGTATGCGATTTTGGACGAAGCCAGTGTATTTTGTAAAACAAGTAACATAAAATTTCCGTATTTTTCGGACTACACTGTAAAATGTAACAAGTTGAATTAACTTAAAAAAGTGAGGAAACCGATTGCCTTAAATTTATAAGTAAAGTATAGTATTCATTTTAAGTTGGCAAAACTAAATAGTATTTGTAAACTGAATTATCAAGTACTATTAAGTACTGGTGACTCAAAAGCATTATTTGAGGTAACTTATTATTAGTGTTCACTTTACTTGTAAATATAAGGAAACCAATTGCCTCACATTTTTAAGTAAGCTAAACTAACAGAAACGAGTAAAGCAAAAATTTAACTTTTTTTTTCAAAGCATTCATTTTATTGTAAGAGTGTACAAAAATTGCTTCTTTAAAGCATGTTTAAAACAAAAAGGGTTGAAAGTGAGTGATTAAAACAACCAATAATTCAACCCTACAATAAAGCATTTGTGTTACTGTAAACACACAGATAATTGATTATCTTTTTTATTAACGGGGAAGTCGTGGCCTAATGGTTAGAGTGTTGGACTCCCAATCGAAGGGTTGTGAGTTCTAGTCTCGGCCCGGACGGAATTGTGGGTGGGGGGAGTGCATGATCAGCTCTCTCTCCACCTTCAATAAGCAAGGCATCGAACCAGCAAGGCATCGAACCCCCAACTGCTCCCCGGGCGCCACAGCATAAATGGCTGCCCACTGCTCCGGGTGTGTGCTCACAGTGTGTGCGTGTGTGTGTGTGTGTGTTCACTGCTCTGTTCACTGCTCTGTGTGTGTGCATTTCGGATGGGTTAAATGCAGAGCACAAATTCTGAGTATGGGTCACCATACTTGGCTGAATGTCACTTCACTTTCACTTAAAACAGACATTTTTGTTCTGGGTATAGGGATTTGTCACCCATCAACCTAGATATAACACCTGCAATAGACACAAGACTAAATCTTTGTTAATACATCTTGTTGAACATTCTAAAGTCCATCCATAAGACCCTCCAAAATGATTGCTGTATCAGTGACCTCCTGGCAAACCTTGTGGAGACATCGGGCTGTCCTCTGGCATCACAGTGAGAATTCCCTTTGATTCTTGAGGTTCAACTATATCACAGACCTAAGAAAGAAAAGCTATATTAAAATACATTCTTATATTGCAAACGCAAACAAGCGCATGTTCCTTTAAAAAATGTAAACTGCTTAAGGTGCTGTTACTAGTTCTTGAAGTAACATTTAAATTTGTAACAGGGCTTCAGTGGAAAATTGTCAGTGATAATTTGGACCTTTTCAGCAAAAGCATCTTTAAAATGTTTAATAGCAATGTCTTTAGTAAAACAGTTACATCCCTACCATGATCGGTTTGGTTCCACACGTTCCTCAAAATGTTCCTTTGTGTTCATCAGGACAATGAAATTTATACAGATTTATAAAAAATTTGATCTTTTTCCTATCTTTTTAAGGTTTAACTTATTATTTAATGCTAATTATTGGTCATTGAAAGGTATTTGTTTTTGTTGTTACAGCTGAAACAGTCTATTCCAGCAGAGAGTGAAGCGATAGGGTGCAGAACGGATGCTACGGGACATAGGTAAGGAATGGCTATATAGAGAGACCTTTTTTGCACTGAGTAGTTGGATTGAAATTAGATTAAAAAAAATTCAAGACACTATTCTGTATTCGATTTTTATTGTTTGAAAACAGTTTCATCCACATTTTAAGATTTATTTGATCAAATGCTATGGAAAACAAAGTATATTTTACTTGCACTTAAATGTATCTTCTATGTACTTTATATAAGATCTCTTAAATAGACGTAATGCTGACACAAAAATTGGGACATCTTTCTTGTAGCACAGATATTAAATAAGAAGAATACTTACAAAGCATGTTTTGAAGAAGTCTGTAGTGTCTTCCACAAGAAGGACAGCAAAGCCACAGAGAACTGCTGTCTGTGGAGCAGTGACATCAGTGATGTTCTAATGAATAATCAACAAAAATAATCAACATCAAGATCAACAGTGAAAATCGAACAATTTAAACTTGACAAAATGGACATGCACTATTGTTTAAAAAAACAACACTTACTGCAGACTTTTTTTCAGCTGTGCCTTTCTTTGAATCGAAAACTTCCAGAAAACGAGATGTATGTTTATCAAGGGCTGAGAAAAATTCTTGCTTGAGGTTTTTGCTTGTGATCCGGTTGAAATCAGCAATAATCTACGTAAAGAGAACAAAATTTCAAAATCGCTGTCTTTGTATGGGCACTGAACCATTTCATTAATTTTCAGATGTTGACGCAAATGACAGAAAAACAAGAATTCTGTGCAGGCTAAATGAAGAAGTTGAGTTTAAGCACTTTGTGTGGGGAAAAAGTTGGAATTACTTAATTGTAAGCTCAGCAATTACATTTTACAGTGTATAAGTCACACCTACGTATAAGTCGCACCAGTCCAAAAATACGTCTGTTTTCAGGGAGAGGCTACAGGAGCACTGAGCAGCATAGAGCACCCTCTCGCAGCTGTAGATGGTAAAGTTTTCTCTTGGTTCATGTCAAATTAATTTTGATAAATAAGTCGCACCTGACTATAAGTCGCAGGACCAGCAAAACTATGAAAAGAAGTGCGACTTATAGTCCAGAAAGTACGGTAAGTAAATTTTTATTAAAATAAGTAAAACACAACCTATCACAAAAGGTCAACGAATCTCTACCAAAAGTGACAGTGCAGTAGATGACAATTCCTCAGAAATCTTCTAAGAATAAGCTATAATGAAGGATAATGAAGGATTCACATAATATTCACATAATGAAGGATGACCAAGAAGATGGGTTGTTGGTAGCCATGCACCTCAGAGTAGTTTCCAGATCCTGGTTCAATCTCTCAGTTTGGCCATTGGACTCAGGATGGAATCCAGAAGATAAGCTCACACTTGCCCCCAAAAGTTGACAGAATGCCCGCCAGAGCAGGTGAGCAGATGGAGAGGTGAGACCAAGGTCTTTGAGGTATAGAGAGAGGATGGAGCAACCCTTGAGGTGAACGATGGGAGACCTTCCACTGATTGCATACGGGACAGGTGTTAACAAAGGTCTTGGTATCCTCATTGATGGTCGGCCACCAAAAATGTCTATGGAGGAATTCAAGGGTGCGAGTGGTACCTGGATGGCAGGTCAGGCGAGAGGAGTGACCCCACTGAAGAACCTGTGAGCGAACAGCTTTAGGGACAAACAAGCGGTTGTCTGGCCCTCCTCCTGGGTCTGGTTCCCGGGCCTGGGCTTGTCTTACTGTATTTTCAAGTTCCCATCTTACAGGGGCCACTATCTTGGAGCTTGGGATAATGGATGTGATAGGATCTTCTTGGTTACTGCTTGCGTATACTCGACAGGGCATCAGGTTTAAGATTTTTTGAACCAGGGCGGTAGGACAGGATGAACTGAAACTGGTTGAAAAATAGAGACCAGCGTGCCTGACGAGGGTTGAGTCACTTGGCCTGCTGAATATACTCTAGATTTTTGTGGTCGGTGAGTACTTGAAATGGGAGTTTGGCCCCCTCAAGCCAATGTCGCCACTCTTCAAGTGCCAGTTTAACAGCCAGTAACTCACGGTCTCCCACATGGTAATTACTTTCTGTAGGTGTAAGTCAGTGTGAAAGGAATGCACAGGGATGAAGTCGGTTATCCTCCCCCCTCTGGGAAAGCACTGCTCCAACACCCACATCCGAAGCATTCACCTCTACCACAAAGTGTTTGTCTGGGTCCGGGAGATTAAGAATGGGTGCTGACGTAAAGCGGAGTTTGAGTTCATTGAAGGCTGACTCTGCTTCAGGGCTCCAACAAAACCCAGCATTATTCCGTTAAGTGAGAGCTGATAGGGGAGCCACCACAGAGCTGAAGTTCAAAATGAATTTGCGGTAAAAGTTGGCGAAGCCAAGGAATCGTTGCACCTCTTTCACTGACACAGGAGTGGGCCAATCCTTGACTGCTTGAACTTTCTGGGTATCCATTTGAATATGGCTAGGCTTAATGATGAATCCCAGGAACTGTACTTGGGTCACATGGAATTCACACTTTTCAGGTTTCACAAAAAGGTGATTATCAAGGAGGCGTTGGAGAACTTTCCTGACATGTCCCATATTTCCATTGAGGGAAGTTGAAAAAATTTGAATGTCGTCCAAGTAGACGAATACAAACTAATTGAGCATGTCTCGAAGGACATCATTAATCAAAGCCTGGAAAACTGCAGGAGCATTGGTGAGGCCAAAGGGCATAACTAGGTACTCTTAGTGCCCAGTGGGCGTGTTAAATGCGGTCTTCCACTCATCCCCTTGTCTAATGCGTACAAGATGGTAAGCATTGCGCAAGTCAAGTTTGGTAAATATGGAAGCTCCCTGCAGTAACTCAAAGGCTGTAGCCATAAGAGGCAATGGATAACGATTACGGATGGTGATTTTGTTGAGGCCTCTGTAATCTATGCAGGGCCGAAGACCCCCATCCTTTTTTCCCACAAAGAAAAAACCAGCTCCAGCCGGAGATGTGGATCGACGAATAATCCCTGCTGTGAGGGCCTACTCAATGTAGTTGTCCATGGCAGCATGCTCGGGAGAAGACAAGGAAAAGATGCGGCCTCTGGGGGGACAGGTACCTGGAAGCAGGTCAATGGCGCAGTCATAGGGACGGTGTGGTGGTAAAGAGGTGGCTTTCTTTTTATTGAAGACTGCCTTGAGGTCATGGTACTGGGAGGGGACTTGAGAAAGGTCTAGGGGATTTTGAGACTCGAGGATAGGGTCAGGGGAACTCTGGACAAAACAGGTAACATGACAAGTGGGACCCCAACTGAGGACAGTGCCAGTGGACCAGTCAAGATGAGGGTTATGGTGAAGAAGCCAGGGGTGACCAAGGATAACCGGGAATTCTTGAGACTGTATCAGATGAAAACACAACTCCTCCTGGTGTTGGCGAACAGAGAGGAGAGGGAGAGAGGTAAGAAGTGTTACTTTGCCTGGACCCAGAGGCCTTCCATCCAGAGCAGTAACTGTCAGAGGGGTAGCGAGTGATTCAGAGGGGATCTGAAGACTCCTAGCAAGAGAGAGGTCCATAAAGTTCCCGGCTGCACCTGAGTCCACCAAGGCTTTGAGTTGATGCTTATGATTTCCCCAAGTGAGTGTGATGGGGAGAAACAATCCTGAATTGGAAGGTGGGGCAATGTGAGTAATTTCCGTTACAGTCCTTCCTTGCCTGTATGGGACCGAGCGTTTCCCGAGAGCTCTGGGCAGGCAGAACGGAAATGTCCAGGCATTCCACAGTATAGGCAACACCGCTGAAGTGTCTCAGAAAGACCGTTCTGGAAGCATACCATGAGGGATTCATTGTTCCAGCCACTCCCTGCTGCAATGGTACGAAAGTGGATGGCATATTCTGCAGCACTGCGGGTGCCCTGTTGGAGAGACAACAAACGTTTAGATGCTTCTCGGCCACTGGTGGGATGATCAAAAACTCGTTTGAATTCCTCTTCAAATTCAGAATAACTTGAACAGAAAGGGCTCTGGGCATTCCAAACAGCTGTTGCCCAGGAGAGGGCCTTGCCAGAAAGGAGTGTGATGACATATGCAATCTTGGCCCTATCTGAAGGAAAGGATGAGGGCTGTAGCTCAAATGTGAGGGAACACTGAGTGAGGAATCCACAGCAGGCACTGGGATCTCCAGAGAACCGTTGTGGTGGAGGTAGGCGGGGTTCTACAAGGGGAGCTGACGTTTGAGGACCCGGAAGTGGAACAGAATCTGCAGTTGAGGCCATGGCTCGAGTAGGGGGCAGACGATCGAAGATCTGACGGACAGAGGTCATGACATCAGACAATAATTGTGAATACTTAACCATCAAGGCCTCCTGCTCGACTAGCACTGCTTCATGATGTTGGACTGAGGCCTCATGCTGAGCCACAGTAGTGAGTAGCTCTTGTGTGCTGGGCGTCTCTGGGTTCATGTTGGCTTGGTGTTTCTGTCAGAGCCGGGACTAGAACTCGGGTCTCCGGCATGAGAGTCAGACTCACAGTCCTTGAGCCAATGGAGAATGGTGAACCCAACAGTAAGACACAATTTGGAGAAGTAGAGATGCAGAGAAAAATCTTTAATAAAAGTTCAAGCAACAACACATGATAACATATGTATATGTAATAATCATACTACACAGGATACTTACTCAACTGTTAGGGTGCCACCAGGTCCTTGGGGCCTCGGACGGCGTCTCCAGTTAATTTTGGGCAAACTAAAAAACACCTCTAACACGCTGTTGCTCAGTAATGGTGGAAATCCATTTTGTTGGTGTAAAAAGGTTCAACACAGTCTAATAGGAAGGAAGAAGGCAGGGGTCGGCTGGTTGCTGGGATGCTCGTTTATTCAGCATACAAAAACAAATAATGATGCCCTCTAGGCATAATCAGCATAACACAGCTTAAAGGCCATGTTGCAGGTTGAACACCACTTTCGATTAATGGGTACATAAATCACTCAAGATATTTATATCATTTTTAAAATGTCTCAAAAATAGGCTTAAAGACCTATTTTTTAGTTTTTGTTTTTTTTATGCAACTCGGTGATGACGTCATTTTGGGGAGAAGTCGAGGAAAGGTTGCCTCAGTCTTGTATGATGCAGCGTTTCAGGCAACCCGTAACCCGTGTTTTTCCAACCTTAAACCCGTGAAAGTGCACTGGAACGACAATCAACCCTGTGACTTCCCACCCGTGAACTCGTGTCTCATACTAGATCGATGCAATCCGAGTTCCGAGGTCACACAGCACGCAAAACAATGATGACAGTCCATACGAATAATACTGCCTGCGGATGCAGTGTTTATGCAAGTAGTAGGCCTACACGTTGAAAAAACTATTTTAGGTCAATGCAACGTTGCTGTAAAATAAATAATCTAGTTACAATTCCTTGCGCTGAGAAAGTTTGGCTTAACTTGCCTGGAACAGTACAAAGTCGTTAGTAGTGGTATGAAATAGTGATTACGAGCTCAAAAACCTGCCTGGGACGCAGCATCAGAACTATAGCGACTGACTGGGATGAGGAAGAGGTGGCGAGAGCAAACATGTATGATGCCTGCAGCTGTGTAATTTCGATCGAGCCAGCCATGAGAGGGCAAATGAGGAATTGCCAAGAACTGATGTCCGTCAAAGTCTATAATGCATGGTCCGAGGAGAATGAGTGGAGAGTTGGTGAAGTGTCCTGGTAAGTTGCTATCATTTAACTTAGCATCGCAGCAATGAGCACTGGAGCTAGTTTACGAGCAACAGTGCACAATGACGACATACACACACACACACATATACATACATACATATATATATATATATATATATATATATATATATATATATATTTGTTTTTTTTTCTGTCATAGAAAAGCACCGAGTGAAAAATCAATGTTTTCTTTAAATCTAGTGGCAGTGTTTATGACGTTAGTTCAGAGAAGTACCGGTAACTTTTGTCATAGTGTCGTAGAACTGGTAAATTTTGTCTTTGTCATCTAGAAATAAAAGACATCATGCTAGCTATATGGACGTTTCTAAGCGTTTATCTCCTCCTCCGCTGAAAATGTTGTTGCAAACGTAGCCGCGTGTGTATCGTTGTGTTTGACAGGTGCTTGTGTGGGTGCTGTCCCATGTAAACTGCGTTAGAAAGCTTGTGCTGTAGGGAAGTGAGTGCGTTTGGGTCGCTATCTCTCTCTCTATCTGTCTGTCTATCTATCTATATACTCTATCTAGTCTATCTATCTATCTATATATATGTATTTATCTATTTATCTATAATCTGCGTTCTGCGCTATCTGAATACTCTCGTCTCTCTAGTCACTCTCAATGCTCTCAAGGCGGCTTTGGTAAATTCTCTCCCCAACGTGACGTGATGCAATGCATTGTGGGGGAAAGGAGACCGCTGTAAGATAGTATCAGAGGTGGAAAGTAACGAATTACATTTACTTGCGTTACTGTAATTCAGTAGCTTTTTTGTGTACTTCACAAAGTACTTGTGTACTTTAAGTAATTTTTAAAATCTGTAATTTTACTTTTACTTAAGTATATTTTGTTTGAAGTATTGTACTTCGCTACATTTTAAAACATTAATTACGGAGTAAAAAATAATAATAATAATAATAATTCGCTCCCTGGAAACTACGTCAGTAAATAATGGGCAGGAGAACAAACTGGCGCTAAAATCACAAGAAAGATGCAGACGGACAAAACAGGCGTTAGTGGTGCAGACACTGCTGAAAACGAAACCCAGTCATATTCTGAAGTTGAACTCAAAGGAAATGAAGTGAACCCCTGGCCATATTTATGCTCTATGCAGTGTAAACTGTGCTTACCTAGAGAGACCAAACTAGCAGCTTATAAAATCTCGACATCAACCCTTCGCAAGCATGTAGAGGTAAGCTAAATAATTGCAATGTTGCATTGGTGGTTAAAATGAAGCTTTGACATTTTAGCAAGAGGTTTTGCATAAATTAGCCAAAAAGACTGGTGCGGAGTGTGCGATTTATCTGGGATATATCGTCTGCTATAATGTCATTGTTGTTTTAACAATGTGCGCGTGCATTTGCAGTGCGTTCTTTCACTGTGTGATTCAGTCTGTTAAAATGCATTTAAACTGATCATAAAATTGAAGATATAGGGGCAGAAAATTTACATATATAATTTTCATATAGTAAATCAAAATCACACAAAGAATGCAGTCTTTTCCTCCAAAAATCATCATGATTATATATATATATATATATATACATATATATATATATATATATATATATATATATATATATATATACATATATACATATATATATATATATATATATATATATATATATATATATATATATATATATTTTACAACAGGTCAGTAAACAAGTTAATTAAGAGACTTGCGTTTTAGATACCATATTGCCTGCTTTTGCTCTATTTTTACAACAAAAAATAATTCCAAACATCGCCACCAAAGCACAGTTTTGCATCTCTGATCAACATGACTGTTTAGTTCCTGAATTATTCAACCGTTTAAATGATTTGGTTCAATCGCAATGACTCACTTATTAACAGTGACTTGCTGACACATACTGGCCATTTTAAGTTCACAATTAAAGTATCTTTTGATTTTGTTTTTAAATAATTTATTTCTTATCATTTCAAATGAGTATTCAACATTTTATGTCTTGTATATCAAAAAATTATTCATGCATTTGTAACTGCAGGTTAAATGCATTCTTGTCCTGCACTAAACAGTGTGTAAATACATCTAAATGCCACTTCCGATGAAGCTTCTGCATTTCGTCTGCATTGAAAAGATGAGTTTGTTGATACTGATTTGCCTGGTAACAGTCCAAATGTCTTATTATTCTAAATAACTGATTTCTTTAATTAAAAACAACTAGTTTGAGATTAATAGGCCTGTGCCAGGGGTGTCAAACTCAGTTCCTGGAAGGCCATATAGCCCTGCAGAGTTTAGTTCTAACCCTGCTCCAGCACACATATCATGTAGTTTTCAAATAAGCCTAAATGATTAAATTAGCTGGATCAGATTTGTTTAATTAGGCTTATATCTAAACTGTGCAGGACACAGTTGGTCCCATTTTTGCCTCCCCATCACTGTTAAAATGTAACTAAGTAATTTTTACTCTGAGTAAATTTTAAACAAGCTACTTTTTACTTTTACTTGAGTAGATACTTAGACTGGTACTTTTACTTGAACTTAAGTAAAATTTAATTCATGTAATGGTACTAGAATATTTTTTAGAATATTTTTGTACTCTTTCCACCTCTGGATAGTATCTACTTTTTCGTATTATATTCCGTTTTGTGATACCCAAAAACATAAAATACAATGGATAACACTGTAAATGTTTATTACCAACAAACAAATTGCACATATTCATAAAAAAATTAACGTTGCAACACGGCCTTTAATCACAGTCATTAACTTTGTATTCAGTGTTTAAGTCTTCCCAGTGCAGCACGAGGTTCCAGCGTGTCTCTCTCTCTCTCTCTCTCTCTGTGGTGACTCTGCTTATATCCGGTCTCTCCACGCCAATTACTGCAATCAAACACACTGCAGCCTTTCATGTGATGGGGAAAAGATCGAAAAAATAATTATATAATCAACACTTCCACGATTCGTTAAAGGGGGGGTGAAATGCTATTTCATGCATACTGAGTTTTTTACACTGTTAAAGAGTTGGATTCCCATGCTAAACATGGACAAAGTTTCAAAAATTAAGTTGTACGTTTGAAGGAGTATTTCTGTTCCAAAAATACTCCTTCCGGTTTGTCACAAGTTTCGGAAAGTTTTTTTCGAGTATGGCTCTGTGTGACGTTAGATGGAGCGGAATTTCCTTATATGGGTCTTAAGGGCACGTTTGCCGGAAGAGCGCGCGCTCCTGTATAGCAGAGCAATGAGAGGCTGAGCACAGACTCACTGATCAGAGCGAGAGCGTCGCGAAATGTCACAAAAGAAGTGTATTTTTGGTTGCCAGGGCAAGACAACCCTGCACAGATTACCAAAAAAAAAAAACAGCATTAAGGGACCAGTGGATGGAGTTTATTTTTACAGAGCATCAACGGAGTTGTGCAAGTGTTTGTGTTTGTTCCTGCATTTCGAAGATGCTTGTTTTACAAACGGATTTGCATATCGTTTATTTCTTAAGGATGATGCAATCCCAATGAAAAAGGGCCACGATCGTGTGTTGGAACCGCAGGCCGTGAGTAAAACTGCTTCAAATATCTCTGCCTCCTTGTTAGTGCGTCCCCTCCCATGCCAGAGACCGGGGTTCGAGCCCCTCTCGGATCGAGTCGTTGCTGCTGCTGCTCTCGTTCAGTTTCAGCCTCGGCATCTGATTCTGGATCATAAATATATGCTGAATCTGACTGTAAGCCATGGTTTGTTTTGGTTGGTTTTTTCCTCACAGTGTCACATCTTCCAAACACTATCAACGCAAAAGCTTACTGGCGCTCGTGATTCTTTAGCTCCGCCCACATGTCACGCCTCCAGTCGGTCGTTTTTTTTCCGGGAAAAATCGGTACAGACTATCTTTCTCTTATGAATATAATAAAACTAAAGACTTTTTAGAGTTATGAAGGATGCAGTACTACTCTATAGGTACTCAAGATTAACAGGATATTGAGTGAAAACGAGCATTTCACCCCCCTTTAATCTCGACAGCTGTAATAGTAAAAAAAAAAAAAAATATATATATATATATATATATATATATATATATATATATATATGAGAGGGGTTTCACATGTAATATGCATTTCGAATGCAAAGATGCCAGCCAATCACAACAGTTGTGGTTTACTCGGAGTCTCACAGCAGACACGCCCCTTCAAACAGAGCATTCAACCCAGAGGGCTAATGTCAGGATATAAAAATGCTTTTTATTTCTAAATTTTAAATGTAAAAATCATACTAACAATATAAATACACCTAAGGAAACATTAAAAAGCATTTAAAGAAAAGGAAATAATCCATTTCATTGGACCTTTAAAGCATCATCAGTACCCCTGCCATTATATATATATATATATATATATATATATATATATATATATATATATGTTCTTCAAGTACTAGAAATCCAGCTGTCCATGGTGAAAAGTAGTCTGTGCTGCAGGCTGTGGTAGATTAACACTTACCATAAGTATTCGTTTAACTAACATCTTTAAAGCCCTCATTTGATGTTTTGGGTATTTTGGATAAAAAGCCAGATTGCAAAAAGATTGAATCACAAGATTCAGCTGTATCTATTAAATCCTTGAATCACACTTTTACATTCAAATCTGTGTTTGTGCTGTCGCTGAACTTGCAAAATCTTATCATTATTTCTTTACTGAAATACTGGGATAAAAGTTTATAGTTTGAATATAAACACTGTTGTCTACAATAATGATCAAAATAATAATAATCAGAGTACATCACCTTTACCAAAAGGGTGACGGTTCAAATAAAGATTGTATCAATTACAACATAATGCCAGCAGGTGGAGACAAGTGACTTGAAAAAAAAGATTCATTTAAAAACATTGATTAATTCAGGAATGAAGCGAAGTGAATTCTTTATGATTTTTGAATCAACTTCAGCAGTTCAACTTAATTTGTTTTAACAGTTCATTGAATAATGAATATATTTTATAAATAGACTGCAGCCATTTTTACTAGAAACTCATTCATTAAACGTTATTTTGTTTAGTTGTCTTTTTTTCAGAATCGTGGTGTGAGAACAGTGATATCCATTTTAAAAATAAAATGTTTTTTCTTCATTTTTACATACATCCCAGATTGCGCAGCTCTATTTTGGTAATTTATCCACATGTAATGTAAACAAATAAATTACCTTTAATTTTTAAAGCATCGAGGATGTGGTCAGATAGGTTCAGCATCCGGAACGTTTATTGTCTATTCTACAAATGCATTTACTTATTTAATAAAATGTGTTGCTGTTCTGTTTTAAGAAATCTTAATATATTCCTAAATGCATCTACTTTCAGAAGGCCAAATAAAGTGCTTTTGTTTCTCATAGAAACACACAGCATCACCCTGACATGACTGCTTCAACACTAACTGTGGTTACTGAAACCATGCATCTTTGTTTGCGTGAATATTTGAGCGGCATTACTGACCATGGTGTTACCTTTTGTCTTTATTGTCTGTTGATGCTTCTGACTTTATAAAAATAATAATAATGAAAAAAAAAGGGTTATATGATTGATTTAAATTCTTCCTTTCTCTTTGGAGTGTTACAAGCTCTTGGTGCATGAAGAATGTCTGTAAAGTTACAAAGAGTAAAGTCTCAAATCCAAAGAGATATTCATCAAAGTTAAGACTCAGCCACACCCCCCTAAAACACCTAGTTTAAACACGTCCCCATGTCTACATCACTATGTGGGAATATTTGTGTTATCTGTCCTGTGTCCTGCAGCCCAGGGCAAATTACTTAGTTACTACATTTCTATTGCTTTCCACATTGAAGGACTTTTGTTTTGTTTCATGAGTTCACGTTTGCATATAATTAGCTGAGGTATGGTATGCAGATTTGGTGTGCTGTCCGGGGAAGGGGCTCCGAGCTCGGGAATGGCCCGAACCTAGAGTACCCCCCCCCCCCCACCTTTCCCATCTAATTTTAAAGTGAACTCGAAGTGAGGAGATGGGGTGGAGGAGGGATGCTGATAAACCGTCAATGGATAGAGGTAAGTCAGGAATATTTATACTGTGGGAGTGATTACTAGATTGTGGTCCACCTGTGTCGATTAGGCTGACGCGCTCCTCCCGAACCTTGTTAATGAGAAAATCATTTTTTTTATTTTAAGACGTTTAAAGTTTAAAACACATTCAAAACCTAATTTGTACATTGTGAATGAATGATGCTTTATATACCGTCACAGTTACTCACAGCCGCATTCACATGTTTTGCGCATGAGCCACACACAGCCCAACATTAAATCGGTTAACCGGCCATCGATAGCCTTAATCGATTGCATTTCTAATATTCATATATATCATTTCATTATCAATATCACACAAAGAGAGCTTTTTATTTCTTTAAATACCAGCATGACTACATATAGATTTATTTTTTTTTACAGTTCAATAAATGAAGATAATTAAGAGACACCATATGGCCTCTTTTTGCTCTATTTCGACAACAAAAATAGTTCCAAGCACAGCCACCATAGCAGTTTTACATCTCCGAGCAACTTAAAAGTGTTTCATTCCTGAATAAGTCAACTATTAAATTATTTTGTTCAATCGCAATGACACACTTATTAACTGACTTTCTGACACCTTCTGGCAGTTTTAATTTTACATGTAATGTATCTTTGGAGTATTGAACATTTTATGTCTTATACATCAAAACATTATTTCTGCATTTGTAACTGCAAGTTGAATTAATATATATTTCCTGCATTAAATACATTTAAATGCCACTTAAGATTAAGCTTCTTGAGTTGAATTGCAAAGTTGAATTTTGCTGATACTGATTTAATTTGCCTGGTAACAGCCCAAATGTCTTCTTATTCTAAATAACAGATTCCTATAATTAAGAACAAATAGTTTGTAGTAGCATCTGGTCGATGCTACAAAGCACTGAGCACCAGAATGCCCTGACCCAGAAACAGTTCATCACTAAGGCAATCCATCTCATTAACACCGGACATTAATTGTGGAACACACACTATTTATACATTTATTTAACACTTAGTCGACATTTCAATTTGCACATAATACTGTATACTTGTGCATACAACTGTCTACTGTTAAATATCTGTATATACAATTTTCTTTTTTTTTTATTCCTTATTTACATGTTTTTTTGTTTTTCTTTTTTGGTCTATCACTGTCATTCTGTGTGTAAACATACCTGGCAATAAAAGCTGATTCTGATATAAGCCCATGTAATTCCTCCTAAGTTCCTGTAAGTTCCTCCTTCCCTCTGTTAAAAACTTAGTAAAAGACGGTTCCTACACATTTCCATTTCAAAATTCCATACTTTTCCAGAATCAAATTTCCAAACCTCTCTGTTGATTTTCAGACCATATTTAACATAAATGGTTAATAGTGCCATTATTTTCAGCTTTATATTTGGTATAGTCATCTGTAAATATTTTTTCCCCATTGATTTCCTCGAAGTGACAACATGCATAATCATTCATATGAAAAATGTTTAGCATGCTTATGCATTAAGATCTTTTTGCATCACTGCCATCCTACTATGAATAAAACGAGAGCATGAATGCATATGAATTAAGATATCTACCTGCTCCAAAATGATCAGTTCTTACAGTAGTACTTCTAATATCAAGGCCTAATGTCCAAATGAGCAGAACATTTGGATTGTCACTTTTTTTTTTTTTTACTAGTCAATTCAAAAATTTTACTACATGATTCAAGTTACTTTTTCTTTCCTAAGCTAGTAAAAAAAAAATGTCTTATACATACTATGTGTTATCTGGTATGATGAATTTATTTTCACTAAATTCTGAATTTTACATTGATATAAAAAAAAAGAAATCTGGGCAAAAGTCTGTAAATACAAATATTTTTCCATACTCTGCTTTCTTTTTCATACTTTCCAGACATAGAAAATACTTCAATCAAATTCTGTACTTTTACAAGCCCCATAGGAACCCTGTCAAAAATAATGTATACTTGGCGTAAATTTTAAATAAGCAACTTTTACTTGAGTACATTTTTTGTCTGGTACTTTTACTTTTATTTGTAAAATGCCAATCATGTAATGGTACGTTTACTTTTTTTTACTTTTTCTTCGAGTAGATTTCTTTTTGCACTCTTTCCACCTATCACTGACATGAAGGTTCATGTGATTGTTAAGTTTCTGTTTTGTTGAGACGCTCTTTCCACACAGGTTACAGCTGTAAGGCTTCTCTCTAGTGTGAACTTTCATGTGTGTTTGAAAGTTTCCTCGTTGAACGAAACGTTTTCCACATTGATGGCAGGTGAAAGGCTTCTCTCCAGTGTGAATCATCATGTGCATTCTGAGGCCGGATCGATTACTGAAAGTGTTTCCACACTCTGAACAGATGAGACGACGTCTAATTGGTTTCTCCTTAGCTTTTGCTGGTGGAGAAGTCTCTTCAGTTTTTTCTCCAGTACTGAAATCATTATGCTTTGCACATTGCTCTTGTTCCTGCTCTTGTTCCTGTTTCTTATGCTGCTTTTGAATCTCCTCTATTATTGCCATCAGGTCTAGGATGAAAAGAGACGGATAAGAGTTAAACCCTGTTTAAGCACAACAGCATAAAAGAGAACAATAATGGCCCAAATCTGCCATTTATTGAAGGGATACTCCACCCCAAAATCAAAATTTTGTCATTTATCACTTACCCCCATGTTGTTCCAAAACCGTAAAAAGCTTTGTTCGTCTTGGATGAAAACATAGACGCTTGTTGTTTTGAGGTGGAGTATCCTTTTAAGGAATGTCAAACACAGATTGTGGAGTTAAAATCCAACCTGCTACAATTTACCTACCTCTAGATTTCAACAAAGTTAGTGTTCGAGCAAAACTCTGCAAAACTCCGGTTTGTGATTTCCTTGGTCTAAAATATTAAAGACTATTATGCATTTATGAATAATAGCAGTCAGGATTTAAGTCCTATTGTTAAACAAACTGTGCTTATCTCTTCTAGAATTATTAGATCACAACATTTCCCAAGTATAACTTATGATCAGGCATTTGTGGACAAGAAATTAATGGTTTATGTCCTATTTGTTAATGAAGAGTGGAGTGTCAGAAGGCTCAGGTTTAGGCCCTTTGCTTTTTTCTTTGTATAGGTTTCCTTGAGACATTACGGTAACAACACTTTTCACTTCACAAAGTACTCGTGTAACAGGAACTATATAACTACATTTTGTAACAACAATATGTATAAGAGTGACTGGAACCATTTGATCCAGGGGGTAGAGATGGATAGGTTTAGGGGTGGGAATGGGATCCAAGGGGTAGAGATGGGGAAGTTTATGGGTGGAAATGGGATCCAGGGGGTGGAGATGGGTAGGTTTAGGGGTGGAAATGGGATCCAGGGGGTAGAGATGGGTAGGTTTAGGGGTGGAAATGGGATCCAGGGGGTAGAGATGGGTAGGTTTGGGGATATGTAAAGTGGGGGGAGTTGGTGCTTCATTGTAATATTAGTGTACTTACATGGTAACTCCTCAGGAACTGTCCACAGTATAAAGTGTTAACATTCTGGACACCAATCACAATTTGTATATAAAGCCTAACTTACTGGCTGCTGCTTTGTAACATCAGAGAAATTACATGATAAAATCTAATATAAAATGAGCCTGTTAGTCCTGTTAACACAATTGTACTTTCATTACCATAAAGTGTTGCTATCAATGTCTTGTTATACATTTGTACTTATACTATTCAGTGGGTTGTTACATTTGTGTATTTACACAGATATTACAGCTCTAGATACTGTGTTCCAATGTGTACTTACACTGCGTTTACATACTATGTACATACTAAGTACAGAGGTATTAGAGACAGTTATTATAAAGTGGGACCAAATATCAAATATGAGATGGCTAGTAATATTCTTGAACTAAAAACTTTCTTTGAACTGAATTCTAAATATTTAACTTCTACATTTATAGCATTCTTGCTCAGAAATTATTTAGGGTCAACTAATAAGCTCGAGTTGTTTTAAAATGCAGTGACTTAAGTGCTTTACAGACTTTACAGTATTTATTACAGACTCTAAGGTCATGTCCACACTACAAAATTTTTATTGAAAATACATATTTTTATCTCATTTTGGCTAGGGGTGGGAGAAAATAATTTCTGCATCGATGCATCGCGATTCTCTCTCCAACGATTCAGAATCGATTTTACCAGATACGTGATGACGCGGAGTTTGCTTTAGAAACACCCATACCCTAATCTCTTCTAATTCCTTGCACACATACACCACTCGAACTTTCCGTACAATAATTTTTCATAAAGGTCAGACGGTTGAAGCAAATTACATGGACATTTGCGGGCTTCATTGCACAGGATGCGCTATGTGAGACACGCTTTACACTTGAAGTGTGTAGTCTCTCCAGTCTGTAGAGAGACGAAGTCATAATTTGTGTGGTTTGGAATGCAGTGGACCTCACTAACAGAAAACGTCTTTTAATTTACAAATACCAATGCATGCTTTGTTTTTAAAGACTGCTCTTACATGCAGCTGTGCGTAACTCACAGTAAGGTTTAATGCACTTGCGTCTCAAAATGTTTTTTTCATAACACAAAATTTATGTAAACACAGCCAGTTATTAGGGTTGCCACCCGTCCCTTAAAATACGGAATTGTACCTTATTTAAGGTAAAATGATTTATCCCACATTTTACAAAAGCCAACACATATTTGAATAAATAACTATTTTGTTGTATTATTTTCTATTTATCGGCCGAATAATTCTGGCTGCCTAACATTCAGAGTATCCCTAGTAAATAGTATGTTATTGCGTTGATGATAGTATACAGCGCCTGATAGTAGTCCCCAGCTAGGTAACTAGTTATGATACATGGTATGGCAGCAAAGCTTGATTATAACGTGGAATGAGAGTATAGTTTCTAGCCATAGCCTAGAAAATCACAACTTTTCATTTCCTGTCGGTTCTAGTACACTGTAACTACAAAAGAGACTAGCTTTAAATAGGAAAATATCAAAACTCTTTGGTCATTTTTGAGCGAGGTGCTAACGGTCTAATCAGATTCAATGATCAATGCTTAGCTAAAAATACTACCGCCAGACCTGGAGATCGACTGAATGGATTCAAAAACGGTAAAACTCTTGTCAAGTTATAAAACGAGCATATATCCAAAAAAAGTGGAGTGTTCCTTTAAAGTGATGGATTTATTTGGGGTACTTCTCTATTATTTTTTTCAGGGTACTTCTATATCTTTTTTTATTTTTTTATTTAATGCTCAACATGCTAATATTAACAAATTTACAGCTTGTAAGTAGGATCTTGTCAGCTAAACTTGAAGGCAGCATTATTATTTGTCATGTGATCTAAACATGTCTGTCCAAATGAGACACTCCATGTACCTGCAGTAGTTATGACACTCTTATGATATTCTTCAAAAATATATTAATTTCTGTACAGCTGAACATTTTTTATAAAAAAACAAATGAGCGAGTTTTGAGAATGAAAACCCACCTAATCCGTCATCATCACTATCTTCATGTTTGACTCTGATTGTTTCCTCAATTTTCACATCTTCACTCTCTTCTTTAATAAACGCCATCTTTATAACAGTGTCACGTGGAGCTCAGTCGCTTCACCTTTTCTGTATAAGATGAGAAAAGATGAACAGACAAATAAATAAGAAAGCTATAATTTAAAATAAATCTGTGGGTGCATCCAATCAGTTACCTATTCCAGAGTAAAAGTTTGTATACTTAAATAAATTACATGATTATCCAAAAACACACACAAAAAAACAATAGCTTTATAAATTTAATAAAACTATTTCGGCGTACATGGTTTGCATTGGTATTTATTGACATTTAAACGTTTACTTTTTTAAAAACACCTGCAGTTTGTTTGTAAAAGTTGCCGTTAACGTAGACTAACCATGTTCTGTACACAACGATGTTCAGTACAGGTGACGTTTAAGCACTGATTGGTGAATAAATAGTTTCAGGTAGTACATAAACTATGTATCGGTGTCATCCTTATTTCTCCCTCTTTCACCCCCAATGTAAACAGAGACCCATCTGCTGTTTGTTTCAGTAAGATTTTAGTAAGTTTGCTCAGTGCACCCACCGCGCTTGGAAATGGATGGTGGGCAAGAAATATTTTAAAACTTTTAAAACTATTTAATTTATGTTACCCACAGTACTACAGCCTTTATGAAACTAATATTATGTTATCACAAATTGTTAAATAAATTACCTTTTCTTGAATAAATGCTTTGAAATGGGAGCTTTTAAACACTAGCAGCGTTTACATGGACACTACTAATCAGATCGTAATAGGACTAGAAGCACAGTCAGCATAAAAAAGTGACATGTAAACACGTCAATAGGATTTAATTGGCCAGATCCGACTAAAATTTTGATCGGATTGTAAAGGGTGGTTTATTCCTTTTGTAATCCGAGTGAGAGGACATAACTTGATCGGATTGAATAGACCCTTTTACAGCCCACGTGATCAAATAGTTGTGCGCGCATTTTGGCAACGGAAGAGGTGTTGTTCCCCAGTGGTTCTAACGTGTTAGCAACTCCGAAAGTTTATCAAAACGGTTTCCCAGCATCAAAATGCCTGACTGTTGCGTTTACAGTTGCACTAATCGATATTCCACCAATGGCCTTAAGTTTTATAGGATTTCAACAGGATCACGGCTGTTTCAGAAGAACCGGCGGCACCTGTGGCTGCAGGCGATTAAACGCGTTGATTGGAACGAGGACATAATAAAAAAATGCTCGAGTCTGCAGCACCCACTTTATATCAGGTATATCTATGTAATCTTGGTTTATCTATGTAATCTTGAGTTTAATGGAAAGCATGGCTTACATTATTGATTGTCTGTATGGTGTAGTGTATCAGTGCAGATGAAGTTTGATGACCACATGCATCTAGTTTCATAAACTGCCGTTGGATTTGGCTAGTAAACAAACAGTGTGTGTGTTATTTGCAGATGAGGCATAGTTAGACTATAGTAATTCTCGTTTACATTAGTGAAGTTTCACAAATAAGTGTTTATAAAACACCTCTTTCACTCAGCGTATGTGAAGTGGAACAGGAACATGTCCCACCAGTCCTTGTTTAAGACACTAGTTTTGGGTGTGGGAAGGGGCACTTTTACCCTTTTTTTTTTATTAAGTAATGTTAAGCAGCACAACAGTTCATGTGCTGTTCATCGCCTAATTAGGACATATCATGTGTGCTTTTTAAAACAGCATGCAACAGCAGCGGAAACTGTATATTCATGCAGTGTGTGCATGTCAGAAGAGTAAAACCTGATCAGAGGCTTGTGACATATAAACGCGCATATCAACCCAATCACTTTATTCAGCGCGCATGTAAACGCTATGTTCGTATTCGTCAATAAGTATTAATTCATTCCGATCGAAGCAAAAAGTGTCCATGTAAAAGCCCCTAGTGATTGCGGGCGATGTACACCTGAGACAGGCAGCAGAAATATCTTACGTTATTAATTTTTCGCATTATTGGATGATCTTTTTAATTATTGTTAATCAGTGCAAAGTGTTTGCGCTTCTTGTCTTCAGAAAGACATGGAAATGGTATTCACTAATGCTTCTTCACGTGGTTCATTCTTAAAGCAGCAATTAACTTGCATTTTTTTAACCAAGTAAAAAGGTGCACATCTTTCATATTCACTTGTGTACACTGGCGGAGGAGGAACTTTTCTCAACTTTTAACAAAAACTATTGGTCCTAAAGACATCAATCACAGTGTGGCCTGTATAATAGGTATCCCCCCCGGAGAAGGAGCACACAAACATGCGCGTCTGTCTTTTAACAACGGAGGAGTGCTCGCTGGCGCGTGCGGAACATGGTTAGTCTACGTCACATGTGTTTTGTTTTGAGCAGCAAAACTCGTCGAGCGACTCAAAACAATGTATAACTGTGTTAATCGTTTGGTTTAATTGACTCTTATATGCACAAAGCCTTGTGCTTGCCTTCACTGATCCACAGTAACTGAACCCGAATTTATGATAAATTGTGTTTGACAACAAAGGAGTGTAATGAGACGCGGGAGCCATTAACGTTACTCATAGAAAATAACATGCCTTGACGTGAGAGTAGGTACGACAATGTTGCATTCAAGTAAAGTTTGAGAAACCTGTTAAACTGCTTAAGTCGATTGTATTAATTTAAAACCAACCTTTCTGTAGTCGATGCACAACAACAAATGCCCGAGTGCGGCGTAGCGTTGTGACGTCACATCGCCAAACCAAAATAAAAGTCCTGTGCACGCGAGCACAAAAGTAGAGGAATTTAGGGTTGACTAGTGATGTGACATTTGAACCGAGGCTTCTGAGCTTGTGTCGAGAAAAAAAAGGGGCGTGCCAGATGAAGCCGCGATTCGAGGCTTGTGTTGTTAACATGGAAATCACGTGACTGATGACAAACGAGGCCTCGGTTTGTGTAGTGTCGGTTCCGGATAGAGTCAGCGAGTCAAGATAGTTGTGTCGTCATCGTTATTGTGTCATATATGTGTTGGGGCTGTATATTATTGTATTATATCAGGTTATATTAGTTATGGTATATTGTTATTATTAATTAAAGTAGTTATATTATTTTTATATTAATTAGATAAGATTTTTTGGATTGATTTTTTTTTTTTATTATTTGGACTGGACAGCTTTTTGATTAGGATTGTCCTTTTGGATATGTTTGCTTTTTGTGACATCTTCCTTTTTCCTTGTAATGGAGCCAGCAAGAAAGAGGAATCCTTCTCTGTCTGGGAGTTTTTTAAATGGTTGGTCACAATAAGGTATGTGTATTATTATTGTTTTACTGTCTTGATCTAATAATAATACTCACTATTAGGCTGTATTATATTTCATGTCTATTTATTTATGTTTCTAGGTGAAATGCTTGCTGTACCTAAAGGAGCTGATCATACAACAATAACACCTCCATTCTAAGGCATTACCGAGCACTGCACGAGCAAGCACAGACTACTAACAATCTTTATCAAATCAAATCAATATTTATCCAAAGTGAATCTCACAAGATCTGAGGATCCACTAGTATATTGGGCTCAACATAAACATCTGTCTCCTCATTTATACCAGCTGACACTGACATTTTTATGTTCCCCCGTATCCTCTGTTCCATGCGAAAGGATCTTTTCCAAGGCTGGAGAGGTTCTGTCCAAAAGGAGGAATCGTCTAAGCTCCAACACAGAAAAAAATTATGTTCCTCAATAAAAATAATGTGTGATCCTTCCTTCACCCACCCAGTGTTGCAGTTTGTTCCTTTAAATCCATAGTCCCATAAGCACAACACTGCACTAAAACTAGTAACAGTTTAATGCACAAAACACACCAGAAACAATTCTTAACCTTTCCCACCCCACACTTTTCTGTTGTAATTTGCGTTATTACACTCCCTCCACCATAAGAACTACAATCAACACAGTTTCACTTTTGTTGTTCCTGCTGTCACTATCCAAAAAATTTATGAATAATGAATGAACTGTGTGTCTCTGCACAAGTAAATTCAGACAGAGAGAGAAACATATTTTATTTGATACCCAGGCAATGGACCAATGTCTGCTCAGGTCATTGATTCAGTATTTTTATTGGTCTGCTATTTCTTTGCACAGTAGCTAGGTGTCACTAGTGAGCAATAATGAATGAAGCTTCTGAACCTTTTGGTGAAGCAATGAGCTGCGAGGTCTCAGTGGTTCAGGAAGCCTCATTTTGCCATCACTAGGGTTGACTTATTGGTGAAATACATATTTAAATACATGTCTTCAATTGTGTGCCGAACATGCGAACATCCGACAAAATTACCAAAAAGATTGTCCTAAATACAAAAAATATATAATGTAATGAAATGAAATGTAACTGTTTTTCAAATATCTAATGCAATATATCCATTATATATCAGCCTAGACAGCAAGCAGATCTGGACCAACACTATGTTGCTATCTGGGAGATAGGTATTCATTTCAGATTATATGTAGTGAATTGCTCGCCTCTCCTCAGAAGACTCAAAATCATTTCTAACTCAAAAGGTGTCTATACCTCATTAATGTGGTGTCAAAATAATAGCTACTTTAAACATGATTAATATGCCTAAAGCTAAACTTCCCGTGAAGACTTGCAATAAGAAGTGTTTCTAAACCAGTTGTCCAACAAGAGATAAAAGTTTTCACTTCACAACATCAGTCAAATACTTAATTTTGTGGTCTGATGTGGCTTCTAATCATGTTCTACATATTTCATGTTCTATACTGTAAAAATGGAGATTGGCAAAGGATTAGAAGTATACTTAATTATACAAGTATACAAGTATGAATGAAACTTACATTACATGTTAATATCATCCAATAATAGCCAATCCATCCTATTTGGATAAAAACAGGAAAAATACATCTTGAGTGAATCTTCATCAGGTTCTTGATTGTGATGGTTCTGTGTGACGCTGCAGTCATCAAGACTGACTAAAGCACTGAATCCATGTAGTTCTCTATGGGATGATTATAGTCTCATTATGATTAATAAATGCACACACAATTATCCATGTACTAGATACATTTTGTGAATATATTTTACTAACCACAAACAAATGCCATTTAATTTGAATCTGTGGAATTCGGGATTGAATGAGTGTGCAGGAATTTGTATAAATACAGACATGTTTGCAAATAAACATGTTCTGTTATCAATCAATCAATAAATAAAAAAATCGCTCATTCAAAAATTAATCTGTGCATTTGTGGATCAGAACACGAGTGCATTATTTGAAATCTTGTTCGAATCGATCGTGTTCGGTTCATTTGGATTTTGAGACTTCCTTTTCGCAGTTTACAGCATTCCACCCACCCACACAAACACCCACAACTAACGAACATGCAGTGCTATTCATTAACTTGAACACAATTCGTAAATGGGTGTCACTATACAATGAAACAAATGCTTTTCAACCAGTGTAAGAATTACATACAAGGGCTTCAATTTGTAAAAATAAATGTATGTGAGTAGATATGTTCTACTTTGTATTAACGGGTGACAATTACCGCATGCAAAAAGGAATCGGTGGATTTCTGAACTAGGCGACACGCGTGCATTTATTGATTCCTTGTTCGAGTCGATCCTGTTCATTTGGATTTCGAGACTTGCTTTCCGCAGGTTTCAGCATTGACGATCCACACGCAACTGAAAGGCAAGGCAAGCAGCTACCACTAGATGGCAGTCGCAGAATTACAGAGCTTGGCTGCCCTAGTTCGACAACCGGTAGGTGACAATGGACATTGTTCGCATTCTCCCAAAGAAACTTTAAAACATGGATAATAACGTTACCATTTTAAACCAACAAGCTGGTTTAAACAAATTTTAACTACATAACTGGATGACAAATCTAACCAGAACATGACTAGAATGCTTGGTTTCCCATTAGTCATCACCAGCATCATAGTCTAATCTTAACCTGTTTCATCCCAAATTTTTTCTTGCAAGTTGAGTTTATGCATTTTACCCCTTAAACTTCCCTAACACGCAAACGTTATGCTCTCTTTGATTTTATGTTAAGTTAGTGAAATAAAAGGTTTTATACTCGGACACAAAAGTGACCGGTGAAAAACACCGTAGTAAGAATTTATACAAAGTCTTCAGTTAGACCTATTTATACAACACATTCCAAGACATCCAAGACCTTGTTTTGTCATTTCATGAAGGAGGCTTAGTGAGGTGAAAAGGTTGTAATGTACAAAGTTTCACCCTTGGAGGAACTTCTGCTTGTTCGGCTAGAGCCCTATGGGCTAAACCAGGACTACATTTGGGCCCTGTCCTAGGAGAGTTTCAGGAAGATGTGTGTACGCCATAGACTGTTAAAAAAATGTAGGTGTGAACTCATTCAGTGCATCGTAGAATGGGTTATTTGTGGTCATGTGTGGGGCACACCAATTAGATCTCATGAACATCTGCCTAATCCTCCAGAGAGTTCACCTCTGCATCATTCAATCATCTACCTGGCAAACAGGCCGTTTCACACTGGTACTCCCTATCTGAGCCATCAATATCACAGTCACTTTCAATTGAGGAGCTCTTTTCCAAAACGCTATAAATCCATTTTAATCATTTTCATGAAAATGACTTTTTTTTTACCTAGACCCATACATTTTGTTAATATTTAATTCATTCTTTTAAAAAGGTATATTGGCTCAGTCTGAACATGTAAAAAAAAAAAAACTAAATGAAACAACAATATTTTTGATTACAAATTCAAAGTTTATTTATTTTTTCTCAAAACGCTACAAATCCATATTTTTTTCCAAAATGCTACAAATCCATTTTTTTTAATTGTTGGTTTTATGTCTTTTTTTATAAAAAAAACAACAACAACAACAAAAGAACACACAACATATGACAACAGGGACTCATACTATAAATTAATATAAATAAAATAAAAGCAAATTCATGAAATAAATAGCAGCCAAATAAATAATAAAAATTTAAATAAAATAAATATTTGTCCACCACATAAAACAAATAATTTAAAAATAACACGCATACATATACTACCAATTAAATAAACCTACAACAATGTTAACATTACATTCAAATAATTTAGTAAAACATTTAGGTTAATAGTCATTCAGTGCTGAACCTGTAAACAGTAATGATAGTAATCATAACAATCCTCAATAGGCAAGTAATTTAGAAATACATTCAAAGCCTTTTTTTTTTTTTTGTAATGTGTCAAACCTGTAACAAGTAGAACAATTTGTCCGCTATATATGCATGAAAAAAAAACTAATAATGATAACAATATTCATAGGCAAGTCATTCAAAAATACATTGGTATTCCGTAAAGGTGTCAAACTCGTAAACAGAAGGACCATTGTCCGCTATACATAAAACTAACCACATAGTGTGTGAAATGTGCTTTGAGTGTGTGAGAGGACAGAGAGAGAGAGAGAGAGTGTGTGTGTGTGTATGACAGAGAGTTAGTGAGTGAGTGAGTTATAGATCACTCTGCATCTTCATCACTATGGCCTGCGTTGTCAGTCACATGATACAGTGCATCATCATAAAAAGCCCTCACTACATCAGACACACCTACTGCTCCTAATAGTGCCAGCACATCGCGCTTCTTTGCTGCCTTCACAGAGGTTCGCTTTGGAAGTAACTCAGGTTTAAGGTCAGCCCACCGCTTGCCCCGCTTTAATACACTATGAAAACAATACTCCCCATTGTAAGTAGTCTTCAAACCAACCTTGTTGGTACTCAAGTCAAGCATGCGTGCTTCACTGATTTTAAAGCTCTTCTGAGCCTTAAGCAGAATTGTGTCGATTTTCCTGATCTTCTGCTCAATTCTGCCAAAGACTCGGTCTGCTGGGAGAAAACTGTGGCCCCTTACTGGAAAGGTATGCTCTATGCCAAGGTTGGGAAAAAGCTGACGAAATTCCATGAGCATGGACACCATGTTCATGTTTTTGTTTTGCCCAAAACAAGAGTCACTGAACAGCCGAAGTCCCCTGGATCTGCTGACTTTGTCCTGAAGTCGAACCTTGAGGCAGTCACTCAGTGCAGAAGCAATCATATTGCTGTCTTTGCTATTCTCATTCTCCTGCCACACATAGAGATGGACATCATCTTTTTCCTGTTGGCTGTTCTCACCATGATGTACAACAACACCAAACAGGTACAGATACATCTGCCGTGAGTAATAGGCCTGTCCTATTGGGGTTTTGCATCATATCAAAACTGAGGGTCACATGACCTTCAGCAACCCTGCCTAACAGGTCATAAAACATGTGAGCTCTGCGACGATGCAAGATGAATGATGCAGATTCCATCTTCTTCTCTGTCTCAGTTAGGTTTGGATCTGTAATCCTGATCTTGTACTTGACACAATCAGAGCATGCATCTGTAGCTGGGTGACCGAAGCCAAGATTGAAATCCTTGGAGAACACAGAGTAATAGAGGGAGTAGCTGGTCTGAGCATGGTTCTGAGCCACAAAGAGCTCATGCATCTTGTGCACATTCAAGTCAATGGGGACATACTTGCGGCCTGGTGCTCCTCTCCGACCATAATGGCTGGCCCTGCAGGTAAAAGATTGGATGTGCTCAACAATGAGTTGCCTTCTCCTTTCGTGCTCCTCGCTGTGTCGTGCACCACCTCTTCTCTCTGGGCGAGCCTCAGCAGTCTCAGCATAATATTTAGCCACCCGGGACACACGGTCTTTGCTGATGCCTGTGAAAGTAAATAGTTAAGATTGAAATAAAGAATTACACACAACTAACTTGCTATTATCCTTGAATTTGAATTGAGATTGCAAACAGGAAGCTGAATCCGAAGTAGAATTTGAATTCCATAAAATTCAAATAAATTCATAATAATTAATTAAGGTGCATTTAACAATGAAGCTTTACAATATATATAACATATGATTACAACATGAATTTCATAAAGTTATTATTGTATGAACTTTACACACAAATTAACATTAAAACATACTCTATAAAACAGATTATTAAAATTGTAATACCAAAAATTGTTTAATTTGATTACTTTGAAATTAAGATATTGCTAATTATTCTACATTAAGTGAATATATGCTTAATGTTAGTGTCTGTACTTCAATTAGAAAGAAAAATCAATGTTAAAAGTAACGTATCACATTCTCACTTATATGTGATAAGAAATTTCTCTGAATTGTTATGAATTCAGTTCCACTTTTTCAAGTGAATTTCGCAATTCCAATTCAATTCAACATCCTGTAAGGTGAAGTCCATTCAAATTCATTAATTGAACTGAATTAAATTCTGAATTTTGCATAGCCCTGGCAGGGGTCAGGAACCTCTTTTGCATCAGTAGGCTAGTATTATTATCAGTAAGTTACTTTCCATGTCACGTAAGCATGCTTGTTTACAGCAAAAAATCTTTGTCACAAGGGAGAAACCTACAAAACGGTATTAAACTAGGCAAATCTAAAATGAAAATTGTACTTACCGAACACTTTAATGAAGGTCGCCTTGCAAATGGGCACCTTCTCCGGGTGATTGCCGCACAAAAGATTGTACTTGACAGAAATGTTCCGGTCTTTTCATTTGTTAACGTCCAGGACTTTCAGACGCTGCCTTTTCACACGCGTTATGTCCAGGAGATTAAGAACGGTCCTGTCCTGGTCAACCTTGTTTGGTCTTTCATAAAACTTACTGAAATTCATCATAAGGTCGTCTGGTGACAGCTTCTCTGCCTGACAGAAACCGGTCGCTTCAGCCTTGTGATGACATCCCACAGTGGGTATTAACGCGCCGCCTGAGTGGCGAAGCTTCTTTTTTTGTTGTTTTTTGTGATTTTCTTTGTCCAATCGGCGTTTTCTGCCACCAGGTGTAGGTCTCACTGGCTCATCCAGGCCATCAAAAGTGTTATTAGCACTCATTTTGAAGACTGAGCAACACAAACAAGTTCCCGATTCAGAGCGCCGCCAAGATTGCGTCAATCGCTCGCCGAATTCTGATTGGTCGATAGGATATATCGCATTTAGATTTGGCGCTTATAGTGTTTTGGAAAAAAACTGCATCTTGCAGTACATTTTAAACAAGGAAATATAGCAATTTAGCATGAAACATTGATGGAGCAGAGAATAGGTTCAGTACACGGCATAATGGCATGACAAAGTCATTTTTTTAAAATTTGGCGTTTATCGCGTTTTGGAAAAGAGCTCTTCAATTGCCATACGTCTAGAAGGTCCAACACAACTGATAGTTTCTGGGAGGCTGATAAATTTATTTTATTTAATAACTTTATATAAATTTAGACAGATTTGTGAAACATATTTTTTGTTTACATAGAAAATGTCTTAGATTCTTTGAGTTTAGCTCATGAAAAATGGGGTCAAAAACAAGAGTGTTGTGTTTATAATTTTGTTTGGTGTTGGATTAACACCCAAAACCTGTGTTTTCAATTGAAGCACTGTGCTGTACTACTGGTCACATTTGTGACCGTTAACAAATTTACACATCTTACGAGCAAAATACGCAGGAGTATAATTCTCAAAATACATCAGTAGTTGACTCTTTAAAGAATATATGTACATAAATATGATAGATCTGTTAATTAAGATGTTTTACATACTACTTTTTGTAGTAGTCTGAGGAAGACATTGTCTTACAGATGTGCAAGCAGGAAGTAAACCTACCTGGTCATGTGACCTTTCAAACTAGTCACATGACACTAATGGATGGAATGTAATTGCCAGTCTATTTTGGGGTTGTGAAGGAGGAGCCAGGGATGACCGAGTACTATGGGTGCAAGAGGAGAGTCAAGGATGTAGAATGAGATGATTTCTGAGTGGTTGCCTGATGTGATCAGGGTAATGTTTTCAGTGATGTTTGAGATGACCGACAGTCTCTGTCCATTGAGGGCGTGAACCGTGATGTGGTGAGTGAGGGGTCTGAGGGGAATTTGAAGTCTGCGTGCGAGTGCATAGTCCATGAAATTACCTTCAGCCCCGGAGTCCAGAATTGCTTGACAGTCGTGAATCTATGCTGACCATCTTAGTCATACCAGGAGGAGCGTAGATGATAATGAGGTCTTCTCGGCGGAGATCCCACCCGATAGTAGCCTCATACTTACTACCGGGCTTGGCCTTTTACCGGACAGATGTAGGCGTGATGACGGTCCCCCCACAGTAGAGGCATAGACCCAGGGACCTCCGCCTCTCCTTCTCCCGGGAAAGCTGAGCTCGCCCTACCTGCATGGGCTCATGATTTTAGGAGGGGCTGGCAGCGTCCCCGCCGCTGACTCGAACATTTGTATGGGCTTTCGGTGTGGAATTGGGTAGGTTACGTGGTTCTACTCGTGTCAGTCATGCATCTACCCTCAGTGCCAGCTCAATGAGCCCATTAAGTGAGGTTGGAAGGTCCAGGTCGTAGATCTCCCTCTGGACGCGGTCAGCCAGCCCATGCAGGAACATGTCCCACTGTGCCTCCTCGTTCCATTGACACTCCACCGCCAAGGTGCGGAACTCGATAGAAAAGTCTGAAGTTGATCTCTCTCCTTGACGTAATTCAGCTAGCTTCCTAGCCGCCTCTCTCCTGGCGACGACTCGATCAAAGACCCACTTCATCTCGGCGGAGAGTGTCTGGAATGAGGCGCAGCATGGATCTTGATTCTCCCACACCACCGTTCCCCATAATGCCACCCTCCCATTGAGCAGTGTTAACACAAACGCCACCTTGGCTTGTTCGTTGGAGAAGGTCCTGGGTCGAAGAGAGAAGTGCATATCGCATCATGTTAAGAAAGCTCTACAGAAATTTGGCTCACCCGAGTAGGTTTCAATGATGGGAAATGGGAACATTTCAATGATGTTGCCATCTATACAGCGTTACAAAGCTCACGGATTTCTTAAAAAATATCTTAAATGGCTCATATAATGCTACATGCACTTTTACAAGTTGTTTGAACTGAAATGTATGTTAGCAGTGTGTGTACAAAACAACCCTATAATGATAAAAATCCACCAAGCGTGTTTTTCTTGTTAAATGTTTTCCCCTTTCTCAAATCGAGCCATCTGTGTGACATTACACGTTTGGAGGCCCTTCCTACGATTGTTTGATTAACAGCAGCGTTTCAGCACAGAATGGACTTGTGTCTTTCCTCAGACCCACCCAGAGTGAGCCGTCATCAGTAGTGATGGGAAGTTCGGATCATTTTACCGACTCAGACTTTTGAGTCTCATTCAACAAAATGTATTAATCTTTTTTATAAGTAATTTTTTTTTTTATGAGTAATTTCATTCATTTTAGCTCATCTTTTGCATTTTTGAGTCGAATTTGAAGGCGCTTTTGACTTGAAGCAGCGGTGCACAGAATGATCACTGTATGACATCAAAGTACCGCAAGAGCGATAAGAGAGCACACGGCTCCAATGCATTCGAATTGCTCTCGCGGTACTTTGATATCATACAGGTGATCATTCTGTGCAGCGGTGCTTCAAGTCGAACGCGCCTTCAAACTCGACTCAATGACAGTCGGATGAACCTTGAGTCATTCCTTAATCACGTGACAGTCACATGACTATGGGGAAGTGAGACCACTAGTGGACACCCAGGGAAACACAGACCAAACACTGTGATATTACCCCCCCTCTAAGGAGCAGCTACCAGATGCTCCACCGAACACAAGAGCAAACCAAGGAACACAGAGACCAGGAGGGAGGTGGACTGGTGGAGGATGATGGAGAGGGATGGAGGGCCAGGTCCATAGAAGGGAACAGGCACAGGAAGTGGAAAAAAACAACAAGGAGACCAGGAGGGAGGTGGACTGGCAGACGACCAGGGGAGGGATGGAGGGCCAGGTCCATAGAGGGAAACATAGACCGGAAGTGAAAAAAAACTACAACAAACCAAAGAAGCCTGGAGGAAATGGAGAGTTAAGAGGCCCAGGGCAGAGCAGACAGGGCAGGAATCCAGGGTGGAGCAGGTGGAACTGGAGCCCACCGGGATGGCGCAGATGGAACTGCAGCCCACCACAGCCAAGCAGGCCGGACTGACGCCCACCAGGGCAGTGGAGAGAACCAACACAGCCTTGCGGTTGAGACAGAGGCCCACCAGGGTGGCGCAGAGGACCACCACAGCTGAGCAGACGAGACAGATGCCCACCAGGGCGGCGCAGAGGACCACCACCTCCATATGGTCGAGACAGAAGCCCACTAGGGCGGCGCAGAAGACCACAATAGCCGTGCGGTCGAGAAAAGCTCACCAGGATGGAGCAGAGGACCACCACAGTGGGATCGATGGCACAGGAGAGTCTGGTCAGGTAAGGTTAAAATAGAGAACATGAACAGGTTAAGGATGGCCTCCGTGGCCCTGATGAGATGGTAGATGGTCTCCATGGCCATGACAGGGCAGGTGGTGAGTTCCTGGATGACCTCCATGGCCATGACAGGATAGGACGAGCACTCTGGAAGTTCGGCTGAGATGTGACGAGGCTCTGGAAGTTCAGCAGAAAGGGTAAAGAGGCTCTGATAGAGTGGTGGTGATTTGACTGGATTCAGGAAGATCAACTGGAGCTAGACTTCGTTCAGGAAGATCAAAAGTGGCTTGACTTTGTTCAGGAAGATCAACAATGACTTGATTTTGCTCATGAAGATGATTGGTGACTTGACCTTGCTCATGAAGATCATTGGTGACTTAACTTGACTTGTGAGGTCTAACTGTGGTTTTGCTTGACTCATGACCGTTAATGGTGACTTGACCTGACTCAGGACGGTCAACGGTGATCTGATCTGAAAAAGGACAGTCAATTGTGATCTGACTAGACTCAGGATGGTCATCGGTGTAACGCATATGCAGGTCATCGATTCATGGGTTAAATTCAGGCATACAAATGAAACCCTTTTTGCACTAAATGCCTGGCCTGGTGCCAGCCTGGCTGGACTTAAATTATTTTACGATACCCATGCGAGCCTCAAAGGAGACCTGAAACCCCCCCAAATTCCTTAACACACACACACACAAAAAGAAACCTTTCTTAAAGTTCCTTACTTTTGTAAGTCCTTATTAATATGTATGTTGAATGTTTGTGTATTGCATAAAAATGGTTAATCCTGGGTAAATGGTTAAAGTGCTGACTTATAAGTGGAAATGTTTGATTTCATTCTAACTCTTTCTCAAATAGTCATGTTTATGTAACCCCCACTCCTTGGCAGCTCATGAAACTTAATGACCCCACGGGGCAACGGGACACAAAGAGCCTTTCACTGGTACCTTTTTCTCAATGTATTCTAAACTATTACCTCAGACGTAGTCTAAAAGTATATAGTATTGTTTTGTTGGTGCTTTGAGATGTTTCCCATATAAATTGGGACTATCTGCAATTTATTAGCGTGTGTTTATCTTTAAATCTGCACTGGCCTTCAACTGTCCCAAAACCTCCTTACGCCTCACACGCTGGACTCTTCGGCTGTGACAAATTCAACTTTCAGTTTCATCCAAGGAAAGGCTCCCTTAACATGGGGCCAGATGCCTTGTCCAGGGTAGGTGAGCTACCTTCTAGTCATGCTGTCCCATGTCTTTCCATAAGTTCTCACCACTCATCTACCTTTCCAAATTCATTGGAAGAAATTGCCAAAGATCAAGGATTGGATACTACCATCACTCACTTAAACTCTGACATCCCCTCCCGATCAGCCAAAGAACATCCCATCGTCTTTGAAGACATCTAAGGGGTTTGGTAACGCAAAATTCCATTGAAGAATAAAGGAGGAAAATATCAGCTTGTGGTACCACAGACAATAAGAACTGACCCCATGCACTATTACCATGATAATCCCCTAGGAGGTCATCTTGGACAGCTAAAAACACTGTTGAAAATCCTGGAGGTGGTGTGGTGGCCGTTCGTCAGTAAGGAAGTTTGGCATTACATCAAAACCCAGCAATACAAAACCATCTGGACTTTTACAAAGTTCACATATCACAGAACCGGGACACATTCTAGGGATAGAATTAATGGGGCCATTACCCACTAGTAATAAACAGAACACTTACCTCCTGGTCATCGTGGACTGCTATACAAAGTAAATAGCAAAGGATGCCAAGACCAAGAAAATAGTGAAAATCCTTAGGGAGGAGATTTTTACTCATTGGGGAGCACCTAAGTTCCTGGTGTCTGACCATGGTCCCCAGTTCACTTCTAGCATTCTGGACAATCTGTGCAAGACCTGGGGTTGTGTTCAGAGACTAACAACAAACTGTCACCCATAAACAAACTTAACAGACTGTAAAAACAATGATTGCAGTCTATGTGGGACAACAACTTCAAACCTGGGACCAGTGGCTACCAGAATTCAGCTATGCTATCAACACCGCCCAGCAGGAAAGCACAGGGAAGACACCTGCAGAGCTCATGCTAGGTAGGCAAGTGTTGGGACCTCTGGAACGCCTAATCCACCGACCACCTTCAACAGGACATCATGGTGGAGGAGGTGAAGGATGAGTCAAGGCAAACAAGTTAGGTACTATAATTACCGTTGAAACAATTCGCACCCAAACCGGGTGACCTAGTTTGGTTAAAAACCCATCCTCTTTCCAGTGCCTCTAAAAAAATATCTGCCAAGCTAGCGCCCATGTTGGAGGGTCAAGCTGAAATAAAATGTAAAACAGGTCCAGTAATTTACGGGGCGTACAGGGGCAACCCACCTAAAACAGATGTGATGAATGTGGTTAATTTGAAGAGTTATTATGGACACTCACCTTATACGCCGGAGGCCGTGGGGAGGGATATATGTAGCACGGCCACATAAGATGTATATTTATAAAGCTGTTGATTTAATGTTTATGTGATCGTAAATGTGTCACAGCTGTTATGTTCCTTTGTTTGTATTGCCCCGTGGAGAACTGTTTCTTCTCGCAAGAGTTCGCTCGTGACACATCAGGGAATCCCTGTGACATCATCTGGATCAGCTAAGTTGACACCTCCAATAAGAGAAGCGGGGGGCGCTCAAGATGGCGATGTAAATGGTTGTGTTTTTATGAGCTAAGACAGAAATATAGGGTCCACGTAATTCAAGAAGATTTAAATTGTATGGTTGCTTAAAATCGCTAGGTATTCATTTGTGAAGGAACTTTAGGAGGTCTTTAACAATCTGTTTTGTTCACCTGATTGAATTGATGGACTGCGTGAAGTATGGAGGACTCAGTTGAGATGGAGACGGAATCTACATCGGCAAAAGACAAAAGGTGTATTAATGATCTGCATTCTTATGCTTGCAAAATGGTTGATGGAGGTATTTGTAATACCAATCCCAATACTCCAATTAAACGTCCACCGAAGAAAGCTAAGAATGATGGAGGGAGTGAGCTGTCTTTGACTGAGATGCAAGAGAACATCATTCGTATTCTGATGGCAAAAATCGATCAAAGAGCTGACCAAATCGACATGGCAGTGTCACGGTAGGAAATCCAGTGTTTCCTCCGTGTCATGTTTTGTGATTGTTTTTGTACTTACGTTGTCTCCATGTGCTCGTTTAGTTGATTGTCATCACCTGGGTGTTGATTGTCTCGCTCCAGCTGATCTTCATCACACCTCAGCTACTTATACTCACCTCGCTCTCTCTCTGTTGTCAGATCCTCTCTCATGTCTCCGTGTCCTAGTTGGATTACCGTCTTCCGTGTTCGTGTGCTGGATTGAATTCGTGTTGTCGTCCTCGTGTCAGTGTTCCGGTCTGTTCCTGGTTTCAACCATTGACCTCCTTCACCTGCACCATCGACTTCACCATCCAGCTCTTCTCACGCCACCGTAGACCTTCCTTGCCATTGCCAACATTCTGGACTCTCTTTCTAATAAACATCATCTGATTGCCTGCAATTGCTTCCTCCTCTTTTACCTGTCGTTACAGTAGGATCTGACCATCATGGAAGCAGCAGGCGATCGCTCCCCATCTCATCTGGAGGAATTTCTGCAGAGAGCCGTGGGTCGTATGGATCGCCAAGACAAGGCGATAGATGAGATGGGTCGAGCCTTCCAAGCAATGGTGACGAAGGTGTCCGAGCTCGCTCTCCAGACTCAACACCAACAACAACAGCCACCCGCTGCGCCTCCCACGCCACCCACACCGCCGATCGTCTCCGGGGGTATTTCCCAGCCCGAGCCACGCCTCCCCATCCCGGAGAAATATGCGGGTGAGCCAGAGTTTTGTCGATCATTCCTGTCTCATTGTTCTCTGCACTTCGCCATGCAGCCCCGCACGTTCTACACCGAGGAAATGAAGGTGGCATTCGTCTTGGCACTACTGACGGGAAGGGCTGCCCTCTGGGGGACGGCGGTGTGGGAGAATCAAGACAGCTGCTGTGCCTCGTTCCACGCCCTTTCGGAGGAGATGAGACGGGTCTTCGACCGCTCCGTCGCCGGGAGGGAAGCAGCTAGACTTCTCACGGACCTACGTCAAGAGGACAGGTCCGTATCCGATTACTCGATTGAGTTCCGCACCCTGGCGGCGGAGTGTAAGTGGAACGAAGAGGCACAGTGGGATCACTTCCTGCATGGGTTGGCTGACCGCATCCAACAGGAGATCCGCGCCGTCGAGCTCCCCACTTCTCTCAATAGCCTGATTGATCTCACCATCAGAGTTGACAACCGTCTCGATCAAGCCGCCAGACGGAGGGGGAGAGCAGTTCTCGCGAACAGACCGGAGGCTCAGTGTCAGCGCTCAGAGGTTGCGGTCAGCCCACCGGGAGATCTTGAACCCATGCAGGTGGGGCGAGCTCGGCTCTCCCGGGAGGAGAGGATCAGGCGGAGATCCCTGGGACTATGTTTATACTGCGGCAGCCAAGAACATCACATCCAGCGTTGTCCGGTAAAAGACCAAGCCCGATAGTAAAACAGAGGCTACTATCGGGTGGGATCTCTGCCAGGAAGACCTCATCTACATCGACACTCCTTCCGGTGAGTCTATGGTGGTCCACCCACGCACTCGATCATCACGCTTTGTTGGATTCTGGGGCAGAGGGTAGCTTCATGGACTTCAAATTCGCTCGTAAGCTTAACATTCCTCTCACCTCCCTCAAACACCCCATTGCACCCTTTGCTCTCAACGGACACAGATTACCAGTCATCACACAGACCACCTTACCTGTTTCTCTCATCACATCTGGCAACCATACTGAGGAGATATCATTTTACATCACGGACTCACCTCAATCCCCCATCGTTCTCGGTCACACCTGGCTTCAGAAACACAACCCCAGGATCAATTGGCGCCTTGGATCTGTGGTTAGCTGGAGCGAGGAATGTCATTTGTCTTGTCTTTTGTCTGCTGGCGTTAATGTTTCTGAGTCTGTGTTTCAGGGGGAAGCAGTGGATTTGGCTAGCGTGCCCGCGGAGTACCACGACCTGAAGGAGGTGTTCAGTAAGTCTCGTGCTGATTCTCTTCCTCCTCATCGTCCCTATGACTGTGCGATAGAGTTATTGCCAGGTACTTCTCCGCCTAAGGGCAAGTTATATTCTTTGTCTATTCCAGAGATGGCGGCCATGGAGAAATATATATCCAGTTCTCTAGCAACGGGGTTTATCCGCCCTTCTTCTTCTCCAGCGGGGGCGGGGTTCTTTTTTGTGGGAAAGAAGGACGGATCCTTGCGACCTTGCATTGACTACCGAGGGCTGAACAACATAACGGTAAAGAATACCTATCCTTTGCCGCTTATGTCTTCAGCTTTTGAGAGGTTGCAGGGAGCGTCCGTTTTCACTAAATTGGACTTACGTAATGCTTATCATTTGGTCCGCATCAGGGAGGGGGATGAGTGGAAGACTGCCTTTAACACCCCTAGAGGCCATTTTGAGTACTGCGTTATGCCGTTCGGGCTAACCAACTCGCCGGCAGTCTTTCAAGCACTCGTTAATGACGTGTTGCGAGACATGGTCGATCTGTTCATATATGTTTACCTGGATGACATATTGATTTTTTCTTCGTCTCTCCAGGAACACGTGCAACACGTACGACGAGTGCTTCTGCGGTTGCTAGAGAATGGATTGTTTGTCAAGGCGGAGAAATGCGTTTTTCATGCACAGTCTGTTTCTTTTCTAGGACACATCATTTCGACTGAGGGTGTTCGCATGGATCCTGAGAAGGTTAAGGCTGTGGTAAATTGGCCATCCCCAGAGTCTCGCAAGGCCCTGCAGAGATTTCTGGGGTTCGCCAATTTTTACCGGCGTTTCATTCGCAATTTCAGCCAACTAGCCGCTCCTCTGACCGCCTTGACCTCCCCTAGTTTGACGTTCAGGTGGTCAAACGCAGCTGAAGCTGCGTTTGCCAAACTGAAAAGCTGCTTTGTTTCGGCTCCCATTCTCGTCACCCCTGATCGCTCACGTCAATTCATAGTGGAGGTCGACGCGTCAGAGGTGGGGGTAGGAGCAGTGTTATCCCAACGCGCATCCTCAGACGGAAAGGTGCATCCGTGCGCGTATTATTCTCACCGTTTATCTCCTGCAGAAGTTAATTATGACATTGGCAATCGAGAGTTGTTGGCAGTCAAACTTGCACTGGAAGAATGGCGTCACTGGCTTGAGGGGTCGGGTGTACCTTTCATTGTATGGACGGACCATAAGAATCTCGAATACATTAGAACCGCCAAAAGACTTAACTCCAGGCAGGCTCGGTGGGCATTGTTTTTCGGTCGTTTCGACTTTACACTTTCTTACCGGCCGGGTTCCAAAAACATCAAACCCGATGCTTTATCCCGTCTTTTTGAGCGTTCCGATCGTACTGCTACTCCCGAGCACATTTTACCGGGGACCATCATTATCTCCGCGCTCAGATGGGAGGTCGAATCGAAGGTGTTGACTGCCTTAGAAGGGGTAACGCCCCCGGCTCGTTGCCCACCGAACCGATTGTTTGTGCCGGAGGGGTTACGGTCAGACGTTCTCCAGTGGGGTCATTGTTCCAGTGTTGCTTGTCACCCAGGGGTTAGTAGAACTAGATTTCTAGTCAAGCAACGATTTTGGTGGCCTGGTATGGCTCGTGACGTCCACGATTTCGTCTTGGCTTGTTCAGTTTGCGCTATTGGTAAGACTTCCAATCGACCTCCAGATGGGTTACTCTTACCGCTGTCTGTCCCTTCAAGACCCTGGTCCCACATTTCGCTAGATTTTATCACCGCCCTCCCGCCCTCTAAAGGCAATACGGTGATTTTAACCGTAGTGGACCGGTTCTCGAAGGCGACTCATTTTATTCCCTTGCCCAAATTACCTTCAGCCAAGGAAACAGCGGTAGCTGTCATTGACCACGTCTTCCGCATACATGGCCTTCCGACAGACGTGGTTTCTGACAGGGGTCCCCAATTTGTGTCCAAATTTTGGCGAGAATTTTGTAAATTGTTAGGAGCGACTGTTAGTCTTTCTTCCGGGTTCCATCCCCAGAGCAATGGTCAAACCGAACGAGCCAATCAGGATGTCGAGAGGGTTTTGCGATGTTTGGCTTCCAATAATCGCAGAGCTCTGCTCCAGGCTAGGTCGCGCACCAAGGCTAAGGCCGATCGCCACCGGTCGAAGCCTCCCCGTTACGTCGTCGGTCAAAGAGTGTGGCTTTCTACCCAGAATATTCCTATGCGTTCCGTTTCTAACAAACTTGCTCCCAAATTTATTGGCCCGTTTTCTATTACCAAGATTATTAATCCGGTAACCGTGCGTCTTAGCCTTCCTCCGGCGTACAGGAGGATTCATCCCGTGTTCCACGTGTCCAAAATTAAATCGGTATTTTCTTCCCGTCTTAATCCGCCTGCCCCGGTTCCCCCCCCGCCTCGTCTCGTTAATGGGGAAACCACCTATTCGGTTAATCGTATTCTGGACTCTAGACGGAGGGGACGCGGTTTTCAGTACTTGGTGGATTGGGAAGGTTACGGTCCGGAGGAGAGAAGCTGGGTTCCTGCTCGGGACATATTGGATCACCACCCTATAGATGATTACAATCTACAGGTAAAGCAGGCTGGGAACGTCAGGTGACGTCCTAGGGGAGAGGGTACTGTCACGGTAGGAAATCCAGTGTTTCCTCCGTCTCATGTTTTGTGATTGTTTTTGTACTTACGTTGTCTCCATGTGCTCGTTTAGTTGATTGTCATCACCTGGGTGTTGATTGTCTCGCTCCAGCTGATCTTCATCACACCTCAGCTACTTATACTCACCTCGCTCTCTCTCTGTTGTCAGATCCTCTCTCATGTCTCCGTGTCCTAGTTGGATTACCGTCTTCCGTGTTCGTGTGCTGGATTGAATTCGTGTTGTCGTCCTCGTGTCAGTGTTCCGGTCTGTTCCTGGTTTCAACCATTGACCTCCTTCACCTGCACCATCGACTTCACCATCCAGCTCTTCTCACGCCACCGTAGACCTTCCTTGCCATTGCCAACATTCTGGACTCTCTTTCTAATAAACATCATCTGATTGCCTGCAATTGCTTCCTCCTCTTTTACCTGTCGTTACAGGCAGTCAAACAGAACACTCTACAAATTGAGGGACTTAAAAAGTCACTGGATAACTGTTATCAAGACATTGGCGATTTAAAAAAGGAGAATGCATGTAGAAAAACACAGTGCGCCGAATCACAAAAGAAACTTCAAGAAATGGAGCAAAGGTTGAATGACGCGGATCGGTACAGCAGGCGATGGAATTTCCATCTTTACGGAGTACCGGAGAGATCTGAAGAAGATGTCAAAGCGGTTGTGAAAGAAATATATAAAGAGATCCTCCCAGATTCTGAGTGTGCTTCAGTGACAGACATCGATGTTGTCCACAGGATTGGCAAACTTTCAGAGCTGAAGAAGAATGTAACGCTGCGACCAGTGATCATCAGATTTCTTTCTCGGATGATAAGAGACTTGGTGTGGAGAAATGCGAAAGCAAATGAATATCTGGAAAAGAAACGTCTACGTTTCAAAGAGGATCTGACCACTGCTGATAAAGAAGCACGCACCAAGTTATGGTCTCTTTTTGAAAAGGCACGCAAAGAGGGAAAGCACGCAAAGAGGGAAAGCGAGCGTATTTTGTGGGTAACAAGGCATACATAGATAAGAAATTTGTTCGAGTTACCTAATGTTATATTAATTGAAAGATAGTCTGCTTGAGTAAAAAGCTTTCTTTTGAGTAAACAGGAAAAAAAAGCAAAACTGTGTTTACAGGTTGTTATATTTTGTTTATACACAGCAGAACGTTAAATGTAAGATATGCAACTAATTCAACATGACCCTTGTCTAATAATTTAGTTTAAAAAAAGAGGACGAGTGATAAATGTCTATTTCAGTTTTCTCAATTAATGCCAGAGGTTTACGTAATGTTTTGAAAAGGAAATCTTTATTTTTATTTTGTAAAGGAAACGGTGTTGATTTTTATTTTGTGCAAGAAACGCATGCCTGTGAAGAGGATGAAAAATTTTGTAGAAGCCAATGAGGAAATGACATATGGTTTTCACATTGCACCACTTAATCTGCAGGGGTTGCTATATTAAAAGGAAACTTCAAAGGTCAGGTCCTAAGCCATGAAATTGATAATTTAGGTAGAATGGTAATATTACATGTTAACGTTGATCAAACTCATTACACTCTTGAGAATTCATATGCCACCAATAATAGACAATTTAACAATGTTTTTTTTTTCAAATATTGAAACTAAATTTAAGCAAATTAAGAATAAATGTCCCCTGGTGAATATTATATGGGGAGGTGATTTTAATAGTGTATTTGATGAAGATTTAGATCGATGACCATCAAGAAGCAATGAAACTCTTTGTGAAATTAAGAATGTGTGTGCCCATTTGAGTTTAGTTGACATCTGCCGTCTCAAAAATCCAGACACGAGGATGTATACATGGAATAACAAAGATTATTCTAAACAATCACGTATTGATTTTTTCGTAATATCACATGAACTGGAACAGTGTGTCCAGTCTGTGTGTATAGAGCCGTCAGTTTTAACAGACCATAGGGGTATATCAATCTTTATTAATGTACATGGCCCAGTTGACTCAAAATTCAAAAGAGGTTATTGGAGATTGAATAAAAAGTTATTAGATGATCACAATTTTAGAATAATGGCTTGAAAAATAATTGACAAACACTGGACTCAGGCTAAAATAATGAATGTTTATGGACAACAGTGGGAAATATTAAAATATGAAATTAGGAACTTAGCTATTTCAGTGGGGAAATCCATAGCTTCAAATAAAAGACAAAATGAACATAAGGTTATTAAAGAAATAATGCGATTGTCCAGTAAAGGTGATTTAAATATGCAGGAATTAAAGGGGGGGGGGGGGGGGGGGGGTGAAATGCTCTTTCATGCATACTGAGTTTTTTTACACTGTTAAAGAGTTGGATTCCCATGCTAAACATGGACAAGGTTTCAAAAATTAAGTTGTACGTTTGAAGGAGTATTTTTGTTCCCAAAATACTCCTTCCGGTTTGTCACAAATTTCGGAAAGTTTTTTTCGAATATGGCTCTGTGTGACGTTGGATGGAGCGGAATTTCCTTATATGGGTCCTAAGGGCACGTCTGCCGGAAGAGCGCGCGCTCCCGTATAGCAGAGCACTGAGAGGCTGAGCACAGACATTCATTCACTGATCAGAGCTAGAGTGCCGCGAAAAGTCACAAAAGAAGTGTGTTTTTGGTTGCCAGGGCAAGACAACCCTGCACAGATTACCAAAAAAAACAGCATTAAGGGACCAGTGGATGGAGTTTATTTTTACAGAGCATCAACGGAGTTGTGCAAGTGTTTTTGTTTGTTTCCTGCATTTCGAAGATGCTTGTTTTACAAACAAGGCCCAGTTTGACGAAGGATTTGCGTATCGTTTATTTCTTAAGGATGATGCAATCCCAACGAAAAAGGGTCACGATCGTGTGTTGGAACTGCAGGCGGTGAGTAAAACTGCTTAAAATATCTCTGCCTCCTTGTTAGTGCGTCCGCCTCCCATGCCGGAGACCCGGTTCGAGCCCTGCCCGAAGCGAGTCGTTGCTGCTACTGCTCTCGTTCAGTTTCAGCCTCGGGATCTGATTCTGGATCATAAATAAATGGCTGAATCTGACTGTTAGCCATGGTTTGTTTTGGATGATGTTTTTTTTTCCTCATGGTAATTTCACAGCTTCCAGACGCTCTCAACGCAAAAGCCTACTGGCGCTCGTGATTCTTTAGCTCCGCCCACAAGTCACGCCTCCAGCCGGTCGTGTTTTTCCGGGAAAAATCGGTCGACTATCTTTCTCTTATGAATATAATAAAACTAAAGACTTTTTGGAGTTATGAAGGATGCAGTTCTACTCTATAGGTACTCAAGATTAACAGGATATTGAGTGAAAACGAGCATTTCACCCCCCCCCCCCCCCCCCCCCCCCCTTTAAGAGATTTATCATCATTACAAGAACAATTGGATAAAATGTATGAAGAAAAAGCTGAGGGTGCATTTATCAGATCAAGATATAAATGGTTGGAACGGGGGAAAAAACACTAAATATTTTTTTTATTTGGAAAAACGGAATGGTGAATTGACTTCTTTAAGTAGATTGTCAATTAATAAAACAGTTATAGAAGATCAAAAAAAGATTTCACAGTTTGTTGCTCAGTTTTATAAAGATTTATATACTTCTAAATTAGTATTTTCTGATTTGAATAACTTTCTAAATAGTGTCAAAGATAAAGCCAAAGTTATTGATGATGATTTCAAGTTGTGTTGTGATGATGATCTAAAATTGGAGGAAGTTATAGAATGTATTGGTAACCTTAAAGATAATCGTTCTCCAGGTAATGATGGGCTTGTTAGTGAGTTTTATAAATACAATTTAGCTCCCTTTTTACTAGCAGTGTTCATAGAATCCATTGAAAAAGGGGAATTACCCGCCTTGTTAAGACAAGGTGTTATTACATTAATCCCAAAGCCAAACAAAAATATTCTTTATTTAAAAAATTGGAGACCCATTAGTCCATTAAATAATGATGCCAAATTATTTGCTCTAATATTTGCTAAAAGACTGAAAAAAGGATTAAAAAGTATTATAGATGAGGAACAGACAGGATTTATTCAAGGAAGACACATTAGTAATAATATTAGATTGATTCTAGATATGGTAGACTACAATGAATATATTTTAGATGATAGTTTTATTTTGTTCATTGATTTTCACAAGGCATTTGATACCATAGAGCACAATTTTTTATTCAGAGCAATTGAATTTTTTGGCTTTGGTAGTTACTTTCAAAATGCTATCAAAACCTTATACAAAGGATGTACTAGTTCTGTAAAATTAGCAAGGGGCACTTCTGGCAGATTTAATATTGGTAGGGGAATTAGGCAAGGGTGACCGATCTCCCCTTTTTTGTTTTTGTTAGCAACGCAAATAATTGCCCTTCACATAAAAAAAAATGTAATTTTCAAGGAATTGCTGCATTAGGGAGAACATTTAAGTTGTGTCAGTTTGCCGATGACACTACCTTATTTGTGAAAGATTTGAATGAAACTATTTGTTCAAGCAATTGGGTGATCTCGAATTTTTGTTGAAGTGCAATTATTCAATTTTAAAAATACCGGTGAAGCTTGCAAAATTTCATAAACAAGCTCTTATGGCATGGACTCTAGCCTATAAACATAATTTCTCACCAAGGAGGTACTATATTTGGAACAACAAAGACATCTTATACAAAAATAAAATTTTATATTTTGATTACTGGTTTGAAAACAATATTATAGCAGTTAGCCAGCTCCTAAACAATGATGGAGTTTTATTAACATATAAAGAATTTTTGAATAAATTTAAAATACCAGTTAAACCTAAGGAATTTGCAGTTGTAATGGATGCAATCCCTCAAAAAGTTTTGTTTCTTCTTAGAAATGCATTACATGAGAAAGATTTGAATTTTGAAGAGATCAAGAGTAAAATCTTTATTGGTAATACAAATATTATACAAAATAGAGTCTCAAATAATTATATTAGGAATATACTTAATAACATTGTTTATCCTCAAGCTCGCTTTTTCTGGTCTTCTGTATTTGGAGATGTTAATTGGCGTAAAGCATGGCGAACAGTAGAAAAATTTTATATTAATAATGAAGTAAAAGAGCTTTCTTTTAAAATAATGCATAGAATATATCCAGTTAAACGTGTTGGAACGCTTTAAATTAGAAATTGATTACTCTTGTGATTTTTGTAAAGGTGAAAAGGAAACTATTTTTCACTTATTTTGTCATTGTATACAAAAATATTTTGGATTGATATGGAGTTTTTATTAAGGAAATATTGGACATTTCTTTGCAGTTGAGTGGATATGATGTAATAATATACTTCAGTGATCATGGAGTTGGCAAAGATGAAGCATATCTCATACAATTGATAATTTTAATGGGGAAGTTTCATTTCCATAAAATGAAGTGGTCAGGCTCCAAACCAAACTTTTCTCATTTTCTAAATGATTTCAAGCTGTATTGTAGGATTTTATGTAATTGTACAAGTAAAAAAGCTATTCGAACTTATAGTATTGTAAACAGGTATGCTATTGTATAAAGTGACACCCCCAAAATATTGATTGATTTATTTATTTATTTTTATTTTATGGTTGTTATTGTCCTCTGGCATGGTTTTCATATTGTTGTTCATATTTTCCTTCTCATTTTAATGTTCCTCGTTGTATTGTTTTGATGTATGACATAATAAATTTTTTTTTAAAAAATCCAAAAAGAGAAGCCAGTTAGCCGAACGCCGCTAACTGGCTTCTCTTTTTGGATTTTTTTTTTTTTTTTTTTTAAACACTCCGTTGCTCAATGTAGGATATAGCGATCGATCACATACTCTTTATTACCTGCTGTCTCATGCTGGGACTTTGACTGCTTCTTTGTGGAAATAACTGTTGTCATTGGATTATTTTGCAAAGGACATCGTCAAAGACCAGTGCTCTTCTCATCGTGCTCCCAGACTTGGATTGTGGCACCAGTGAGGCCGAACTGAACACGCACGCACACACACAAACACATACACCTTTGAACTTCCATGGACATTACTCACACACCCGCATACATTTATTGTAAATATTGTCTATATATATATATATATATATATATATATATATATATATATATATATATATATATATATATATATAATGTTTTTTTTTCTTGTATAATACACTCTGGGTTGGCATTAATTTGTTAGTGAGGGGGTTGTTCATCATTCCTGCATTCTTACAAACACCACTATTATGAGGTAAGCAATTTTTTTATTTGTGTAACCAGTTTACTTTAGGCTGAGTATAACGGAGTTAAAAGGAATGTTAAATTAATGCATAAATGGGGACAGCGCCATCTATGTGCTGTGTGATGTGATTTAGCGTGTGGAGTAGGGACCGCCCACAGCAGAGTTAATGAAGCATTGCTGTGGCTGAGTTGTACGTTTTTCACGGTCTGAGAATTACCATTTATAAGTGTCCTAAACAAATAAGTAGTTGCTTTATTGTGACTGTATCTTTCAATGAATATGTTGGAACTCTGTTAAGCCTTGTTTGGCTTCGAGTGTGTTGCTCAATATTAAGTTATAACGTGTTTAGAGACCCGATGGTTTCCCAATTCCCTTTCCGATGGATAGCCCTGACACTGGCAAGACCTGGTAGTAGACCTGGTCTTACAAGAGGGGTGTGTTTTAATCGAGAGTACGATACAGCAGACATGCAGTCAGATGTCAATCACAGAGTAGCCTCCACATCTACACCCAGCAATGATAGTGTGCCTGATATGTTAGGGCAGATGAGTTCAATTGTCCATCAAATTGGCCAACAATTAGCAGAGAACATTATGTCTCATCTCAGTTCCCATGTTAGGCTACAAATTAGCCTATGCTTTTCCCTGTAAGAACCAATCTGCGAAGCAGGTTGCTCATCATTTATGGAAAAGGTCTCTTCTGTATTTACGGATTCCCTAGGCGTGTACATTCGGATCAAGGTCCGAGTTTTGAGAGCAGATTGATGAAGGAGTTGCTAGAAATGGCCGGTGTTAAGAAATCTCACACCACTCCTTATCACCCAATGTGAAACGGAATCACTGAACGCTTCAACAGAACCTTAGGGAACATGATAAGAGCTTTACCTCCCCAGTCCAAAGTCAAGTGGCCGCAGTCTTTACAAATGCTGACATTCTGTTATAACTGCACCGTTCACGAGACCACAGGCTTTGCGCCTTTCTATCTGATGTTCGGCAGAGTCCCACGTCTTCCTGTCGATGTGATGTTTCAACATGTTCTCAGGGATGATACTGTTGTGAAATATTCAGATTTTGTATCCAGACTTCTGGCAAACCGAGGTGAGCATTGAGTTGATATTTTTCAATCCTTGAATTGTGTATGTGAAGAGAGGTGTTTAGGGCATGTCTTTGGTCTATGTTTAGTCTGGATTTTGGTACCAGTCCATTCTTGCATACCTCTTATGGAGGAATTTTGTAATTGATATTTACGCTGAAATGTCAAGGAAATTCACAGTCATTTTCTTGTTTTGTTTTCTTTACCTTTTTCTTGTTCTTGTGTTTAGTTTTCCTACTGTACTGACGCTTCCCCAGTTTAGCATAATTTAAGGGGGGTGTATGTAACCGAGTTAAAAGGAATGTTAAATTAATGCATAAATGGGGACAGCGCCATCTATGTGCTGTGTGATGTGATTTAGCGTGTGGAGTAGGAACCGCCCACAGCAGAGTTAATGAAGCATTGCTGTGGGTGAGTTGCACATTTTTCACGGTCTGAGAATTACCATTTATAAGTGTCCTAAACAAATAAGTATTTGCTTTATTGTGACTGTATCTTTCAATGAATATGTTGGAACTCTGTTAAGCCTTGTTTGGCTTAGAGTGTGTTGCTCAATATTGAGTTATAACGTGTTAGAGACCCGATGGTAATCAATTTGTGTGTTGCCTTGTGTTTCATGTAGAAATGGTTTATTCTCATTCTGAATCGATGGAAACCCTATTTACACACACCGTCTCCATTTGTGCAGAAAACAGACCGACCAAGCAAGACCGTCACATGAGCATTACACTGTGTCATGTGAAAGTCTGTATGGTGAATAAACAGATGTGTAGTGACTGGGAGAAATTTTTAGAAATTTTGAACAAACTATGTTACAGACTTTTCATTAAGCACCTAAAGAATCATATCAACTTGTGGAAAATGTGCATTATATTATGGAATTATATTTGCTTAAAAATAATTAACTTTATAAAACTGAACGTAACTTTTTCAGAAACTATACAAAATATTCCATTACAAAAAAAAAAAAAAAAACACAATGACAACAACAAAAATTCACTCAGTCGCACAAATTTAACAGGCTCTTCAAATTTGCTTCATTCTTTGTTAATGTTTTTCAAAGATTTGTTTTCGCCAATCGTGGATTCTGAATGCATTGCCACAGATTACATTTATGCTTCGCAGTTTTTAGTTTGATGTTTTAACACAAACCTCTCGTGGAGGTGGGCTTAACAATGATCTACTCTGATTGGATAGTGATTATATTGGTGTGTTTGTCAAGTGTAAGATTTTGCCAGGCTTCTCAGTACATATGAAAAACATTATTTTTGGGTATTATGACTCCGACCCCACAAACAAAAATATCAGTTTGGTTATTAATAAAAAAAAAAATACTAAGCAAATTTCAAATTCACAACTGAAAATTCTCCAACTTTAAACCTGTATTCTTTGTTTTCCTAAAAAGAAATGGAAAGCTATCTGAATGTAATCTCAGTATCTACTAACAAGAAAGCTATAAGGACTGTTAGATTTGCTATGCCTTTGATGTCCTTGCGGTGATTTGTATGCAATACGTCGTGCTTTGTATAACTAAATATGTAAATAATATTCAACCTTCGATCATCTCAGTCTATAAAGATGAGCTCTCAGGAGAGACACAGAGCGACAGCATCTTCCTCCACTGCTTGTCCTTCAAGGCAACATGAAGTAAACTTGTGTTAGTGAAGTAACCAATAACATCGATACAAGTTTTATTCATGTTACAGTGTGCTACAGTTCGTTGTGAGATATTGTTGTCACAAGCTTACTTCAAGCTGCCTTGAAGGACAAGATCTCATCTTTACAGACTGAGACGATCGAAGGTCAAATATTATTTACATATTTAGTAATACAAAGCATGACATATTGCATACAAATCACCGCGAGAGCTTTCCAAAATTTCCAAAACAAACAACAAACAATAGGTAGGTTCCAGTTTCTCTATACAATGAATTTGGAATAATTGGAGATCAATACAAACTAAACTTCCAGCTGCTTCACTTTTATCCTGAAAACAAACAGATTGAGAAATTTGTCAGTTTGTAAAAGTTGCCAAAAATACCAGGAAAATATTCTTTAAAACATGACACAAATCACTAATTGAACTTAATAGGCATTATGTGAAATATGGCACTGTAACGGAAACAGGTCAATTTAGCTCAAAGGGAATCATTTAAGATTTTAAAGGGAATTTGAACAATCACTGTTTCACGGCTGATCACTGAGACGCCCTGCGATTCACTGAACGAGCCGTTTAACATCAAATCTTGTGAGGTAGTAAATGAGCGGTCATGTGAAGTGTTTCGATTAGCTAGAGAACGATGTGAAATGGATGCTGAGTAGATGCAACGGAGGCTTGCCTCTGGCGAAAATATGTTTTGGTTGCACCAGCAACTAAAGCAAAGTTCTGAGTTGTGGAAAAGTTTTTACCATGTTTATAATGAGAATAATGAGTGAATAATCACCATCAGTGAGCACCGGAACACATTGAAGACATCTACAGTGGATTCAATCATTTTCCTCCACAAAAACATGTAGACCTAGCATAATCTCTGTGATTAATGGTTTTTCAAATGATAACTATATATTCATTAAGGCTTAAATGCATAATGTGGACTGAGTATTTACGCTAATGTTGGCATTATTCTTTTGTTAAATGTCAGCTGATATGTGGAGAAGCAAATCCGGCGGAGCTTTTATCTTAATTTCGTTATTGCCAAATACCCATCTTAATTTAAAATTTATCTTAATTTAATCTGTTAAAAAAGACTCGTTTTTATTGGTGCGTTGGTTTATTTATAGGCTAAATGAGTCTATGTCTATTTAGAGTGCTGAGATGTTACGATGTTACAGAGGACTTATTTTATTTCTTTATTCCAACTTCCAAGTGGTATAGTCTACGTTAGTTATGAATAAATTATGTTAAAACATGTATAAATGACTCATTGTTGACAAAAGGCAAAAGAGCTGTGTTTATATGCGCACATCTGAATGTCGGGCTGCGCTGCACACTGGTTCGGGCTTTTAAAAAGCTGTCAATCAAAATGTACTTCTCGGGCTTGGGCCGAAACCTGTCGAGCTCGGGTCCTGTCGGGCCTAACTTTTAAGGCCCGATTACAGCTCTAATGCCAATTAATAAGAAATATTGCTGACTTGTGCGTTTACAAGCGCTCTCGTTCGTCCGATAGGCTATGTGGCGTTGAAAAAGGAAACGTCTTTTTTTTAGACATGGAAAATCGATTTTACAATCGATTCAATGAACACTTATGTCTTAAAAATCGAAAATGCTTTTTACACAAAAGTGACAGCCCTCTATCTGCATAGCATTTATCTAGATACCTTGCAAATGTCTTTCGGTCCTGCAAGGGTACAGAGCTGTCCGTAATCGTAAGCAAGTCTCTAAATGACTGCGATACCACAGTCGACAAGGGCAGCATTTCCTCCACCTCACACGCTGCTACAGCTCTCTTCACCTGTCCAGATGTTACCTTCCCTCCCGATCTTGAACAAAAATCTCCGTCCATTTTAACAGCACGAGTTCTCCAGTAATTCATTAAAGCGCATGCTCAATAACTGACGCAGCTGCCCCAAAACGTGAGTAGAAATGCATTTTAATTTATTTACTTTAATATTTTTTCTTACCAATACATTTGTAACTCAAGTAACTTAATTTTATTGACATCAGTAACTGTAATCAAATTACATTTATTTTAAATGTAATGAGTTACATTACTGCGTTATCACGAAAAGTAATTAGAATACAGTAACGCGTTATACCCAACTCTGAAGATAATATATGATTTATGATACCCCCGAGCCAAGACAATATCTGATTGGTCAAGACAACATTTGAGGTGTGGCCAACAGGCCAGTTTAAATACTTAGGACACCATAAAATCTTGCTTTTACATTTTAGCTATGCTTCTTAGCTTTTGCTATTAGTCATGTTTGCTTTTAGTTTTAGCCTTGCTTCTGCTATTAGTCATGATCGCTTTTAGCTTGTAGCTCTGCTTCTTAGCTTTAGCTTTAGCCATGCTATTAGTCATCACTGTTCTTTGAGCGCGGTTCCAGCATGCTTCGGCCTGCACGTCTGCTGCTACTTAGCCATGATGAGAAGAAACACCACCTAGTCTTGTCAAACTTTACTTCTTTTCTTTTCCGTTTGAGAGTTTCGTGTTCTGAAACCGTCTGACCGTCTAACCTCGACTGCCAACCAGCCCACACAACTATGCATCTTCAGCCAACGCCCCACCACGGGCTTCCCAAGACGTCACTTTCAACGACAACTGAGCTTCCAGCCAATCAGCGACATCGGGAGACCCCCTTTCAACGACAACTTTACACAGGCAATGTACCTCCAGACTCAGACATTTGTACTGGTGTATCTAATATAATTTTAACCCCATTGAGGAACTCAATGCGAGGGTTAATTAAGTGGTTGATGGTTGTTCATCTCTATGGAATTTCACATATTGCTGTAAACTTGGGATTCCACATTTCCATTCTCTTAAACTCATCTTTCCCTAAATTTCGATCTTCCTGTAACTTGTGTGAATGTGTGAGTGCGTGCGTTTGTGTGTTAAATTAGTTTATATGTCTTAGATTTATCTAATAAAGCCTTATACATATTGAAAAGAGAAGTATCTTGTGTTTTGTGCTTACAAGCTAATGTCTTAAACTGCTGATCTTGTTACTGTGCTAATTGATAGTGTTTTCACTATACTTTGGATATTAATATCCAGCGCAGATTTGATGTTAAACGGCTCGTTCAGTGAATCGCAGGGCGTCTCAGTGATCAGCCGTGAAACAGTGATTCTGTTCAAATTCCCTTTAAAATCTTAAATGATTCCCTTTGAGCTAAATTGACCTGTTTCCCTTGCAACACAAAGGATGGACAAACACTGCATGGCACAAGACCCTACACCAATGGTTAGTTTACCTCTACTGAAACCCCGCCAACCAGACCTGGAATCTTCACAGCTTTTTCAGACCAAGGAAAGCCACCTCAGTCTAAAAGATCGTCAAAAGAGTTGCTCCCTAGTTGGAATTGAAACAGAGCCTAAGCTTCCTGTGTGTCTAGCAGAACCTCTTGACCACCTGAGCATCCTCTCGTATTTAGTGCATAGCTGCCCTATTGTACTATTGAAGGACCTGAAATCAAGTTGTGTTGCTCCAACATGAAGTTAACTTTAAGCATTTCTCATCCCAGATACCATCCCTGAAACTATGATCAGCTATGGTCCCTTCTTCCCCAAGTCACCAACAAACCTAGATGTTGTTGAACAGTACTGCATGGATGTGTCGAGAAAACATGGTCAAGAGTATGACATCATCACATGTGATCAAGCAATCTATGAGGTGGTTCTGAGCATGCAAAAAAAGAACAAAGAGAAGTATGCCAAACTTACCTTGCACATGGGTGGCTTCCATATTGCTCAGAATTTCCTTGGAGACATTGGACATTTGATGCAGTCCACTGGAATCGAAGACATCATGGTCGAAGCAGATGTCTGTCTCCGAGGAACAGCAAACAAAATCATCAGTGGAAAAGACTACTATGCAATGCTGCACGTCCACACTATGGTGTATGCAGCCATGTTTGCCCTACACTGGGAAGCATTTGCCAGATGGTTGGTTGATGAATAGAAGGACCTGGAGTACATGTGTGTGCTTAGCAACAATGTCCAGCTACTCCTAGATGCCCTGTCAGAAGAGGATGTAGAGAAGGCAACGTCTGCGTGTGCTGATGCAACTGATCAACTGAAAAAGCTGACATGTTTGATGGCTGAGTTTGATGAAGCACGTACCTCACCTACCACAAAGTTATGGCTAATGTACATGGATTTGGTGATGATTCTTAGATGGTTCATCCATGCTGAGTCTGCAGGTGTGTTGTAGGAGCACCTGGCTGAAGTGGAAAAGATGTTACCATACCTTGTAGCTTCTGGCCACTACAAGTATGTATTCTGCCTGCCCCACTACCTAGAAGCTATGAGAAGCTTGCCTACATTGGCTCCAAACATCTATAGTGATTTCAATGATGGGATGTTCAATACACATCAAACAGAAGGACGGCTCAATGGTGTCTGGACAGACATGGCATCAACCGTGATTCCAAGACAAACTCTCCACTGGCATCAGTCACCAGCCAGTGGCCATGGAGAAATACTTCAAAAAGCTCTTCCAGTTCTGACAGCTGTGTCAGAGCAGACAAAGGCTATGGCAGACCTGGATGCAGATGACACCAAACACCACAAGTCCAAGGACAGTCAAGTTGCAAAGGAGGCAGAAGATGTAAGGAAAATAACAGATGTCATCTACAACCAGATGATCAATCCTTTCACATGTGAAGAACAGGAGCCGATCAACATATCAACAGGCCACAAAGCCACATCTGCTGACTTGATCTGTGCTTGTGGAAAGGACTGGAGGCACTGGCTAAAGCCAAAGAAGTCAATATTTATGGCATTCAAAGCCAAAAAGGTAAATGAGGAAGAGAGTGCAGTTGTGCGGAAACCTTTGTTCAGGAATGGACAAGTTGCCCAGCCTCCCTGTTTGAGCCAGATCCGTCCCTTGAAGTAATGCAATGCATAAAGGAAACAAGGTAGACTACTTGACTGCAATCAAGACAGCCCTTGGCAGCTCATGGGGGGGAAGTAGACAAACTACCACCGTCTGACAAGCCTGTTGTAATGCCATGATGCCATGGCGTTCATTTAATGTTACCAACATCTTGGGAGCAACACTTCCCATGAACTGCAAGGATAGTACTTGAGAAAGCTCCTTGGAATCCTCCCAGACAAGTGTGACTGCATCCACTTTGTTGGTGATTGATTTGATGTTTCCCCTGCTGAAAGTCTGAAAGGTGAGGAACGAGAGAAGAGGATGAAGGCATGCCCCAGCAAAATGAAGGAGTACAAGCCACATGATACTTTACCTATACCTGAATGGAAAGGCTGCATTCACAATCCACTGAATAAAGTTAGTCTGTTGAACTACAAGGGGGAAGCATAGGCAGATCAGAACAAGTCACTTCCTGCAGGATGCACACTTATTCTTGGAGGAACCTTTTGTGATCCTGGTCGCCCTTTCCTCTTGTCAGGTTGAGTTTACAGAACTTTCCTGTGAGAAAAATGAGGAGGCTGATACCATGATGTTTGCTCACTTTGCATACCCAGTACAAATTCTACACCACAAACGGGCTGTAGTGGTAGCAACTGACACAGATGTGATCATGATGTGCATGTACTACATCACACACATGGATGGGCTGTGGATGAAGACGATGGATATCTTTCTACCTAATCATGCCATCACAGAAGGCGATACATGGTGTCACTCTATGACAGGAGTGACTTTGGTAGTACTCTAGATGCACTGCAAGCCCATCTCTTTGTGAGCATCAAAGGAGACGTGCATTGCCTTCCACCAACTGAAGACACCTTCCTATTACACCTTTGCCGAGCCCTGCATAAGTAAGCTGTGTGTAAGTGGGAATACATGGTTCAGCTAACCTACCCTGCTGCCTCTGATTTTGGGAGACAACTTGTCAATGGCAAATTGGTGGCAACCATGATACTGAAAGAGGCATAACCTTCTGAACTCAAACACAGCCAATACTGCCGCTGCAAGAAAAGCATGTGTACCCGAGGATGCTTCTATGCAAGAGCCAATGTGAAGTGTGGCATTGCATGTCTCTGCACTGGGGACCCCAACAGATGTTCAAGGATTGAACTTACGCTTGAAAACAGGTGTGTGTTTGTGTGTATATCCTCAGGTGGTGAGGGTGAAGGTCTGTCCCCAGAGCAGTATCTGCAGTGTGCCACCCTCCTGATTATCCCACCTCACAGTGACCTGCACCTTAAATAAGTTTTACTATTTTTTCATTAAAGTTGTAATAGTTGTCATCGGAGGCAACAAAATAATCATTTAAAGTCATTTTGCTGTATTATATTTCTTGTGTGACACATTTCCATTGGGAAAACAGGGTTATGTTGAAATTAAAAACATGCCTAGGCCATTATGTTTAATAATTAGGACATTAAAAACCCTGTTCAATATCCAGCATGTCTTTCGGAATTTTGAGAGTAGCCTTCAATTCTATTGAGATTCTGAACCAGCTGATCAACTATTAGTGAAATCATCACAGATCCACTGATTTTGGTAGGATTTTTATGATTTTTTTTCTGTGGACTGAGTATACTGTTTGGTGAAAAGAATGACATATTGACTGATGTCATAACTTGGGGGAATAGTTGATTTCCAATGAAGTAAAGATGAAAATATTGGAAAAAGTGAGAAAACACCAATTTGTTTTACATTAAATTGATGCAAAATCATGTAGAAATGTGTTTTAAGAGTTATTTTTTCTGTGTTTGTTGTCAGCACATGTGTTCTGTGTATCTGGACTGCATTTATTGACAGCCTACCAAACCCAGTGAGGATTTGAGAAAAAAATCTAATTTTTCTTATCAGACCCTCCAATTATTGGTTTTTAGGGTCAAAGTTAACAGGAAAAAACACAAATAAAGAGTATGGCAGACCATGTCAGGTTCAAGCCATTTTATTGAGCTTTTGAGACTTTGGCTCCCCGACTATGAAGTTATTAAATTTACCCCTGCAGGTCTAAGCGACAGGTGGATGTTGAGCATGAAAAACTACGCCTTGACGAGCGATGTATGTAACACTTAGGTCACAGTATTCCAACATGACTGGAGATAGCAAGATGATATTCACCATTTCTAAATGTCCGTTCAGGTTCAACAACTGGCGAGCAGTGTACCTGAGACTCATTCGGGGAGGATCCACACCAACAGCAGCCCCACAGCAGTGTAAACAGTGTACGTCGTGGGCCAGTCAACAGAATAGTAAATTCCAGTAAACCACACTCAGAGATAAAAGCAGTAATCCAGCATGTGAAGCATGACTCCACATCACGGAAGAACAGGTTTTTGACAATACATCCATGCACAAACACAGCAAGTTAAAGTTTATGATTATTTTCATCTGTTTTATACAGTATGTTTCCTAAATAAAACTGTTGTTTTACAATTTTGAGCATGTGGTAGTTTATTGAAGTTGATTGTAAAGCCATTGCTGCCAGTCATTTGATTTTTAATCTTTATAATGTACAGTGTTTATCTTAATGCAATCAGCCTCCCTGTCAATCGATCACTGGTGAATCAATGTTGAAATGCCGGCTGGGTAAGATCTTTCTTAGGTTTAGGAATTAAATTACCTTGCAGCAATGTAGGAGGTAAAGCCTTTTTTTGCAACACTCTTAGTTAAAAAGGGAGTAAGTTCATCAGTAAATAATTTGTGCCGCTCAGCTGTAAGTCGTTGTTTTTCAAACCCTTAATTGCTCTTTGTTCCTCAGGAGTAACAATGCTTTCACAAAAAAGTTCTATCACTTTAAGATAATTTACTGAGTCTAGAAATGAGGACTCTGTCTGCTCTAAATACCACGAACTATAAAGATTCATATCAAATTGGCACTGTTTGCTATTTCCTTTGGATCTTTAACAATTTTGCCATTGTTTGCCACGGATTTAGTTTTATTCTATTTTATTAGTATTTTTAATAAGACTACTTTGTCATGTTTTTTGTGCAGATCGTTTTTTTTTTACACATGACAATGATGAGATTTGTTTTCTTTTAAAAAAGTATCTGCACAAATAAATGAAGATGAATTAAAATGATTGACTTGTTTGATCAGCATTAGAGTACAAAAACGAACTAGTCAAATATTTAATTCAATATAACACAACGTTGCAGCATGTAATATAATCTATGGAAACACGTGACAGTAATATGTAGTCAACAAATCGTCTCACGAAGTAATTTTCCCTGTATTTTCCTCCTCTCGCCGCTTCTCTCTCTCTCCAGTCCAGCGTGTGGCGCTCAAACACACGTGTGTTTGTCAAACACCATCAAGCCTCAGAGGAAGAAGATTAGTTGCACAGCGCTGTCTGTTGTTTTGTTGTGGTGCTTAATACAAACTGTTAGAAAATAGAATTGATGTAAATAAAAAATATCAGGTTAGTTAATACATGTAATATTCTCATAATCATAGTCGTGTCTACGTTTTGAAGCAAGGAGAAATATATCGGGAAAAGTATCAGCTAAAGATGGTGTTTGTTAAAGAGGAGATTGAGGAGAACACGAGTGAAATAAAACACGAGGAACCAGAAACCTGGAGAATAAAAGAAGAGGAACCAGAAACCTTGATAATAAAAGAAGAGGAACCAGAAACCTGGGAAATAAAAGAAGAGGAACCAGAAACCTGGAAAATAAAACAAGATGAACCAGAAACATGGAAAATAAAAGAAGAGGAACCAGAAACCTGGAGAATAAAACACGAGGAACAAGGAGGTAACGTTAGGTCTTTATTCATATTTAATGACTGTTTGTGGTACATTAGGCAAGGCAAGTTTATTTATATAGCACATTTCGTACACAATGGTAATTCAAAGTGCTTTACATAAAAGAAAGTAAAATAATCATGAAGAAAAAATAACAAAAATAAAACAAGCAATTTTAAAACTTTTAAAATGATTAAAACATTTAAAAACAGTTAGAAAATTACTTTAAAAAAAGAAAATAAATAAAACAGTGAAAATATAGTGCAATCAGTTCGGACATTGCACAGTGCTCATTCAATAAATGCACAGCTAAACAGATTTTGAGTCTAGATTAAAATGTGACTAGTGTTTTAGCACATCTGATCTCTTCTGGAAGCTGATTCCAACTGCGGGCAGCATAGTAGCTAAAGGCGGACTCCCCTTGTTTTGTGTGAACCCTGGTATTTCTAACTGACTTGATCCTAATGATCTGAATGCTCTGTTAGGTTTATATTCAGTGAACATATATGCAATATATTTCGGTCCTAGGTCATTTAGTGACTTATATACGAGTAAAAGTACTTTAAAATCAATCCTAAATGTAACTGGAAGCCAGTGTAAGGACCTGAGGACTGGTGTGATATGCTCGGATTTTCTGGTTCTAGTCAGAATCCTGGCAGCAGTGTTCTGGATGAGCTGCAGCTGTCTAATGGTCTTTTTGGGAAGGCCAGTGAGGAGCCCATTACAATAGTCCACCCTGCTGGTGATAAAGGCATGAACAAGTTTCTCCAAGTCCTGGCTGGAAACAAAACATCTAATTCTTGCAATGTTTTTTAAATGATAGTATGCTGATTTAGTTACTGCTTTGACATGACTACTGAAACTAAGGTCTGTCTCCAGAATCACACCAAGATTCCTGACTTGATTTTTAGTTGTTTGACTCCTAGAGTCAAGGTATGCATTCACCTTGAACACTTCATCTTTGTTTCCAAATGCAATGACTTCAGTTTTTTCCTTATTTAACTGAAGATAGTTCTGGCACAACCAACTATTAATTTCATCAATGCATTGGCAGAGGGAGTCAATGGGGCTGTAGTCATTTGGAGATAAGGCTAGGTAAATCTGGGTATCATCAGCATAGCTGTGATAGGCAATTTGGTTCTTTCTCATTATTTGACTTAGGCCCCGTCCACACGGAGACAGTGCTTACCCCAATCCAATCTTTTTTTTCCTCGTCTCAAGAAATATCCGCGTCCACACGAAACCGCATAATGATGTAGAATACATGCCAGACCAGTATGCGGCGCTGTAATTCTGCCACAGAGATACACTAAAAACAGAGAAGAAGACTTGGACTATGCTCATAAACGTTGCGCGTGGTACACAAACGAACATGGAACAATACATTTATTAATCAGTGTTAATGTTAGTTAATAAAAAGACAATCGTTCAGTGTTTGTTCATGTTTTTGTTGCTGTTACGTGACGTAGAGGTGTCTGACTGGGGGGAGACGTGGGCTGATGACGTCATCGTTTCAGAAAATATATGGATTAGCCGTCCAGACGAAAACGCAAAGACGGCGTTTTCAAATTTATCCACTCTGGGACCCGGTTTCAAAAAATAACGTTTTCACCGTTTTCACCTTATGAAAACACCGGATCCGTGTGGATGAAACGCCTATCCGATAAAAAAATTGTGCGTATTCACAGAAACGCGTCTCCGTGTGGACGGGGCCTTAGTGGAAGCATATACAGGCTTAACAAGAGCGGTGCAAGAATTGAGCCTTGTGGGACTCCGCATGTCATGGACATCCACTTAGACTTATGCTCTCCTATACTCACATAATAACCTCTCCCTTCTAAGTATGATCTGAACCATTTGAGTACCATCCCAGAAAGCCCAACCCAGTTTTCCAGTCTCTCTAGTAGTATGTTATGATCGACAGTGTCAAACGCAGCACTGAGATCTAGCAATACCAGCAACGATATTTTGCCAGAGTCACAATTTAAGCGAATATCATTTATTATCTTAATGAGTGCTGTCTCTGTGCTGTGATGCGGTCGGAAACCAGATTGAAAATTGTCCCAGGTATCCATTTGAATTTAAGTATTTGTTCAGCTGATTAAAAACTACCTTTTCTATAATTTTGCCTATAAAAGGAAGATTAGATATTGGTCTAAAATTGCTCAAAATTGTGTTATCAAGATTAGTCTTTTTCAGGAGGGGCTTAACAACTGCAGTTTTTAGGGAGTTTGGAAATGTCCCAGATAGGGTTGTAACAGTATGAGATTTTCATGGTATGATAATCTTTTAAGAAAATACCGCGGTTATACGGTTTCACGATAGTAAACAATCAAAACTTTTTTTGGGGGGGGGTTGGGGTTGAACAAATGTTTGAAAGTAGGGATGCAAAATATTGATTAATTCCATAATCGATTGTCGTTTAAATTAACAATCAATTTATCTATAATTTGTTAACCATAATGCTGTAAAATGGATCTATTGCATGCAGCAGTCACTGGCATGACAGAATGTGATAAAGCCACACACACACACACACAAAACGCTTTCTCACTTGAATTAAAGGGGGCTTTAGTCTGAATAAAATGCTAGTACAAGGATTATAAAATGAATAGATGTGATTAGGATTATTTTATAAAATGAAGAGAGAGTGCCATACATTTGAGATCAATTTACTTTGTTGACTTTCCTATCCCGCACAGAGACCGCTGAACGTGCCTCTTTAAATGGTTTTGTGGTGCTCGTTGTTGTATTTTAAAACACAATTACAATGTTTTCAACTGACATTATGGCATTTGAAATAAAATAATCCCATATGTAACTGTGGTGCGCATGTGACTGCGTTGCGTATTGAGTTAACTGCTTTCATTGGCACTGCTGCAGCAAAACACTGTTGCTCACATTAATTTGATCCTGCTGGACTCTGTTCTAGAAAATGTCAGATTTAGAATTTTTGCGTTCGGGTAGGCCTAGCCTATTTGTTTTAAAAAATCAAGCAACCAGTGCATTAGGTCATGACAGCGCGTGCGTGTAGACGAAGGCGAGCGAGCGCAGCTTTGACTAGATTTATTTGGAGATTACTGCTCATGTCTCATTCGGCACAAATCCAAATGTTTCCATATTCGCAATGTATCTGAATGTTAAACTATTATTTATAATGTAAACTACTTGCACATTTGCACATACACAGAAAAGATGATCCTCTTCATATGAGCAAAAACATCCTTGGAACAGCAGAGAGGACCGGTGTACGGTCTATTTAAACTGACCAGTGTAACATTTTAAATGTTTAGTTGACTGTATTTTATTTTGATAATGAACAGACTGCGATGTAAGTTTGAATCGCCTGAATATACATGTTCTCCAGGCTCCGACGCGATCGAAACAGCTGAGACAGAGAGAGAGAAAAAAAAACACAGGGTTAGGAAAATGTTAGATGACCATGCCTCTGCCGTTCGAGATATAGCCTTCATTAATGTGGCTTAATTTGTTCTGGTTTACCGGTTTCTTTTCTTAAATCTTCTAATTTCGCAGGTTTATTTTAATTATCTTTCACTTTTAATCGCATCTCTTAGGCTACTGTGTGTGGTAAACATGAGAAGGGAAATAAAAGATTTCATGAATTAATAATTTGTTCGATTTATTCATTTGTTCCCTTATTTCAGTTAAATCATGGGTTATTTAGGGAACAAAATTAACGAAACATTAATTTGTGGCAATTGTCCATAAGTAGTAGAAACGAATTAACAAGTTGTAGGAATGAATAGTCTATCTGTCCTAAGTCCCGCAGCCCTGCAGAATGCAGTTATCTGATGAAATGACTACATTTCTATTGTTTTTCATGTTGAATGACTTTTGTGTTTTTTCTATTATAATGTACTTTTAAAGTTTAAATCACATTAAAAGCTTAATTAGTACACTGTGAATGAATGATGATACGGTCAATGTAACTCACAGCCGCTCGCACGTGTTCTGTGCATGAGCCGCACCAAGCCCAACATTACATCAGTTAACCCTTTTCAGCCTTAATCGATCATTAGCCGTGTTTCCACTATCGAGCTAAGACCGGGCGTGCTAGTGCGTGCCAGGGCCAGTCGCGTTTCCACAGTCACTTCTGGGGCTTGATCGTGCCTCGCCGGGGCTTCCTCGGGGCCAACGGCCAGGGTTTTTTGGCCCGACGAAAACCTTGGGCCAAAGCGGGCCAGCTGGGGCTAGAGGAGGGGTTACGAACAAAGGCAGAGTTTCTCCGTGTCTAGAGAGCGTCAGCGCGGATCATTTCAGAAAGATAACAGCTTTAACACCAGCATTAAAGACGTTTTAAAATCAGTTGACCTCAAAACTCACTCTTAGTTAGCAGCAAGTGTTTGAAATAACTTGATCCGATGTGGATTATAATCACTAAACAAGGCAGAAATATTTATAAGTGATGTAAAAGACTATGCACGCTTAACATTAACGTTACCATAGTGAACATGTTAAATATGACTGCTTGGAGAAATCAGACGTCAGCTTCTTATTCTCTATCACAATTGTGTATTTATTAAGTAACATTTTATCTGTCGTCTCGTTTCAAGAGTTTAGCTCCACGTTGCATATCATCAAAATATAATAGTGATTTTTGTTCGGGAGCTTTTATAAAAATAGCGAGTCTGCGCTGCGGATCATTTCAGAAAGATAACAGCTTTAACACCAGCATTAAACACTTTTTTAAATAAGTCGAGCTCAAAACTCTCTTTCAGTCAGAAGCGAGTGTTTGAAATAACTTGATCCAATGTGGATTATAATCACTAAATAAGGCAGAAATATAAGCGATGAAAAAGATATGCACGCTAAACATGTTACCATAGTAAACATGGCAAATATGACCGCTTGAAGAAATCAGACGTCAGCTTCTTATTCTCTATCACAATCGTGTATTTATTAAGTAACTTATATTATCTGTCACAAGCCTCGTCTCGAGAGTTTATCTCACGTTGCCTATCATAAAAGAATATAGCCTAATAATGTTTTTTGTTCGGGAGCTTTTATAAAAATAGAGATATCATTCATTCTAAATATGACGGCTATACTGTGGCTAATAAACAGAAACAGACTCGACTGTATAAGCAGGCTATTTTCATAAGCATTAAAAATAAATAAATAAATAAAATAGAAATAAGTGTGTTTATGTGTGATTAATTTTGCATGACGTTGTTCTGAGAGGCATGTAAAGGGCGTGTTTTAGTGACGTGCAGCGGTGCTTCAAGCTCCACTGTGGAAACCCTGCGCTATTCTGGCCTCGTGCTACTGGCCCGGGGCTATGAGCCCCGCCCGGCCCGCTTTAAGCCCTGGCTCGCACTGGCCCGACAGTGGAAATGCAGCTAATCTCTTATTGACAATTATTTGAAAGCATGTTTTTATTCAAATTTCATTAATCAAAAACAAGAAAATTTTACCATTGATTATTTATTAGTTTAATAACTTATATTTATCATTAATAAAATAATAATTAGCTAGCTGTAAATTCATTGTCATGACTGGATTCTGTGCTTCACTACGCATCACAGAAATCATAATGCATTAACCTTAAATTATAAATGGGACACAGCTGTATCTGCACGGGATGATGATTTTCTGAATAGGTAAACATGTTCGATGCGCTTGCTCATTTTGCAGCCGCTTTCCGACCACAGTTTTTGCAAGCTGTGTCTACCTTCAAGGACAAATAAGCATTCGTCTTTTCTATACAAAAAGTATTCCCATAGGCCTACTAGTGCCAATTTTAACTCATATTTTGACGTGGGATTGAGATTAGAGATAATGGCCTCTGTCTCTGATGTTGTCTCCGCTGTAAGTGTGGGTGAAGCAATAGAACAGTTAAAAGGCCATTCACGTATTGCGTCCTTTGCGCGCTCAAGTTCGTTATTTCAAATGTAGCAAACGCACTCATTTTTTCCAGGCGCCTCTGCACCGCAGCGAGTTAAAAACATCTCAACTTTTCATAATGCCGCGAGCGCACCGCAGGTCATGTTCCTCACCTTTCCCTTAACAACATTGAAAGCTCAGCCAAGATGAAGGAACAGCTGATCATAGCTGTATGTGGATAGCCATTTTTAAATAGATATAGTAGCAGAGCGACTGCAAGCAATTTTTAGTGTTGCAAATTCATTTATCCATGGCTGAAATTTCCACTTCTTCATGGAGAGAGCGGGTCATTGTTGCTTAGCAATGGCAGATGCCTCAAGAGCGCTAGTGCCAGAAGGCTTTGGGACAAAATCAGAAAGCAGCATGTCTAACATTTTCCACGTGTTTCAGGCGCGATATATGAACTGCCCCTTAGGTGGAACGTTGTTGCCTAGGCGCAGGTGAGATTCTGTGTTTGTTATTTTCTCTCAATGTCGTAGATAAGCAAATGTACACGGTACGATAATCGTACATGTTTATATTGCGGTATATCGTCATACCGGTATATCGTTACAACCCTAATAAGAATAATTTAAGAATAACAAGAAAAAAAAAAAAAGATTTAACTTGTTTACCAGTTACAGAAAATCCAGAGATTGCTAGAAATGCAGCATTTACAATGAATTATGATACAAATAAGTGCAGATGTGCTGATGGCCACTTAGACAGATGGTAATAACACAAATGTGCCATAAAGTAAATAATCCACTCTCTCTATTCATATAGACACATTCACTTTGATAGCCGTGATTAGGGCTGGGTAAAAAAAAATATTTTTCGATTAATTGTTTTTTCAAATGTTGTCAATTCAAAATCTATTCTCAAAGGCCATGAATTGATTTTTTTCCATATTTATTTCCGAAGACATTGAACGCAAGATTAGCGTTAATCTAATTACAAATCTTCTCCACTAGATGTCACCCTCTTATGTGCCTTGTGCGATGTTACCAATGAACCTGTCATTCATTCATTCAGTTTAAAGCAGTGGTTCTCAACCTGCGGCCGTCACGAATTCAAATGTGGCCCACCATATGCTGAACACAAACACACAAACACAACTTTTGAAACTCACTTGAAGAAGTTCAAGCAAATGGAAACACCATATACTACGCAGCAATCATCCTTAATTGAAGAAATGTGGCAAAACATCTCTGGAGAAAACCTCATATTATTAAATTCGAAAGTGCTTTCCATATTTGGATACACATAGGCTATTTGTGAACGCACAGTTTCTGCAATGTCGCGCGTCAAGTCATGCTCCCGTGCGCGTCTTACAGTCGCATCTTAAAGCCTCTTATACTTTCCGCGAGTCCGCTATGGACCGCTAGGTAGGCGTGACGTAAAAATCGTCATCGGAGAGTGTGTGGAGAGGCTCTGAGCAGACGATAACGCGGACAGGTGCGTGTGGTCCGTAGTCTTCAAAAGCACAATTGCACGTGTTTTGACAGTGTGAACAAGTCCATTGCCAATTGAACCTGTGCAATCCGTCAATAAAGAATATAAAGACAGCGATGTGCAATGATTCTGGGCAATTGTTTGTTCACGTGTTTGTTGCAGAGCGGACAAGCATGCGCTTTCTGAAGTATAAATAGAAGAAGTCCCTGTCAACGCCGGTCTGCGTCCGGATTGCTCATGCGGAAAGTATAATACAGGCTTTACAATCGCAACTTCATTGTGCTGTTACTACATCGAGCCGAATTTCACAAAATTGTTCAGCTCCCAACAGAATCATGTGTAGTAGAATTATTTATTTATATCAATGAATCTAATCGATTAGATATCATAATATTTAGTCTATAATATTATAAATCAGTTTGGGTTGTATTGGTGACTTAATGTGCGCACGGCCCGCGAGAAAAAAGGTTGAGAACCGATGGCTTAAAGGGTTTCAGGTGCTTTGTCGACGATGATGCCACCTTCAGATAAAAAGTCAGAGGTATGGAAGCATTTTAGATGTCGTAAGCAAGACGCCGACGATAGTGTTGTGGACAAGAACAAAGCATTTTTCATCCTGCATTAAACTTGTATTTGTTTAACATAATTGTATGCATTTGAAAATTAGAGCCAGGTTCTGTTTTAATGTAGGCTACCCAAGTGTACCTAAAATAAAATAGTTTAATATACAGGTTTGTGGCTCTTAAAGGGTAAGTTCACCCAAAAATGAAAATTATGTCATTAATAACTCACCCTTATGCTGTTCCAAACATGTAAGACCCTCTTTTATCTTCGGAACAGAGTTTAAGATATTTTAGATTTAGTCAGAGAGCTCTCAGTCCCTCCATTTAAGCTGTGAGTACGGTATACTGTCCATGTCCAGAAAGGTAAGAAAAACACCATCAAAGTAGTCCATGTGACATCAGAAGGTACGTTGGAATTTTTTGAAGCATCGAAAATACATTTTGGTCCAAAAATAGCAAAAACGACGACTTTATTCAGCATTGTCTTCTCTTCCGTGTCTGTTGTGAGAGAGAGTTCAAAACAAAGCAGTCTGGATATCCGGTTCGCGAACGAATCATTCAGTTCACCAAATCAAACGGAATCGTTTTAAATGGATCGCATCTCTAATACGCATTAATCCACAAATGACTTAAGCTGTTAACTTTTTTAATGTGGCTGACACTCCCTCTGAGTTCAAACAAACCAATATCCCGGAGTAATTCATGTACTCAAACAGTACATTGCCACCGCAAACATCCAATAGGAAAAATCTACTGCAGTAGCCACCGTTCCACCTGAAGATGGCAGCACTCAGATGTTTTTACACCATATATTGTAGAATTAAAACACTTTATACTCAAATGCCAAAAAAGTTACTTGAATCAATGAACAGCACTAATAAAGCCCCATTCTTACAGATCATTAATTAAAAAAGTTGGTCTAGATTTTAGTTACTCTTTAACGTCATAAATGTGACTCATTTTCATGTATAACATTTCATGCATGCACAGGTTTAAAGAAGCTTTAATCGCCTTTTTTGTAACTTCATGCCTTAACTGACTTGCATGCTCATAGTATCTCAATTTGATATAAAAAGATACAGGCTACGTCATGTGCCAGCACCTTTGTGTGTGCAATGGAAGAGCATGTGCTTCGAGCACAGTAGTTAGCATGCTCGTTTGACTCGTGCCTGGCGCTGAAGTGCAGTTGACCAGTTGCTTCATTGCAGTTTGGTACGGCAGAAATACATTCATTTTCAATAAAATGCTGTGCAGTGAATGCATGCTGAAATTATAGGCTTAGGCCACGTTACCTTGTTTCAGCAATGCTTGGTGAAACAGCATGGAGTGGATGTTTTCGGTTCAGATGCTGAATCATTGGAGTCAAACTGCTGTGGAATGCCAGGTTTACTTTGCAGTAGACACATTGCACCTTGTTCTCTTCTTTTTTAAGAATGTAATGATCCCAAACTTTAGACATTCTCTGCCATTTATGGACATCTTTACTCTCCGCCATCGTGCCAAATGAATTCAAAATATATGACGCGCTATGGTGTGCTTCCTGAACATTGAACAACTGTTCCTGTAAATCAGATCCCTGCGCATATAGTGCACGTCATAGGAATATTTTGAGGCTTTGATGCAGAGTTTTTGTCTCGAGGAACTTTTGTAATCCAATTCAGTTGCAACCTGAATTCTGGAAATGTTGGGACGTATTTTCAATATTTGAATAAAATGAAAACCTAAAAGATTTTTAAATCGCACAAGCCAATATTTCATAGAACATTCAGAACAAAACAAATGTTTAATCAAATAAATTGTACATGTATCCACTAAATTTCATTTCCAGTGTGATGCCTGCTACAGGTCTCAAAATCAGTAATCAAAAAATTAGTTTCTATTTTCAATTCAGCTTAAAACGATTATGATAATACAATGATCAAGATAAAACGATTGTGCCCAATCCTCCCCCTTTCCAGTGATGCGCTTTCGCTTCTTCATAAAAGATTTTTAACTTAAATCGATGCAGTCTGTCAGTCACATAATGGAAGTCATTAGGACCCATGGCTTTAAGAGTAAAAAAAAAACACACAGAAAAGCAAATTTAACCCTACGGCTTGTGACGATACATTGATGTATAAAGACACAAAACGATCAGTCAGTGCAACTATCTTGAATCTACAACAGACGGTGCGTCTTCTTGCTTTACAGTGGATCGCAGACTTATCTGTGTATTACCGCCATCTACAGGTCCTTCTCAAAAATTAGCATATTGTCAAAAAGTTCCATAATGTAATGATGTTTAAAATTAAACTTTCATATATTTTAGATTCATTGCACACCAACTGAAATATTTCAGGTCTTTTATTGTTTTAATACTGATGATTTTGGCATACAGCTCATGAAAACCCAAAATTCCTATCTCAAACAATTAACATATTTCATCCGGCCAATAAAAGAAAGGTGTTTTTAATACAAAAGTCAACCTTCAAATAATTATGTTCAGTTATGCACTCAATACTTGGTCGGGAATCCTTTTGCAGAAATGACTGCTTCAATGCGGCGTGGCATGGAGGCAATCAGCCTGTGGCACTGCTGAGGTGTTATGGAGGCCCAGGATGCTTCGATTGCGGCCTTAAGCTCATCCAGAGTGTTGGGTCTTGCATCTCTCAACTTTCTCTTCACAATATCCCACAGATTCTCTATGGGGTTCAGGTCAGGAGAGTTGGTAGGCCAATTGAGCACAGTAATACCTTGGTCAGTAAACCATTTACCAGTGGTTTTGGCACTGTGAGCAGGTGCCAGGTCGTGCTGAAAAATGAAATCTTCATTTCCATAAAGCTTTTCAGCAGATGGAAGCATGAAGTGCTCCAAAATCTCCTGATAGCTAGCTGCATTGACCCTGCCCTTGATAAAACACAGTGGACCAACACCAGCAGCTGACATGGCACCCCAGACCATCACTGACTGTGGGTACTTGACACTGGACTTCAGGTATTTTGGCATTTCCTTCTCCCCAGTCTTCCTCCAGACTCTGGCACCTTGATTTCCTAATGACATGCAAAATTTGTCCAAAAGTCCAGTGCTGCTTCTCTGTAGCCCAGGTCAGGCGCTTCTGCCGCTGTTTCTGGTTCAAAAGTGGCTTGACCTGGGGAATGCGGCACCTGTAGCCCACTTCCTGCACACGCCTGTGCACGTGGCTCTGGATGTTTCTACTCCAGACTCAGTCCACTGCTTCCGCAGGTCCCCCAAGGTCTGGAATCGGTCCTTCTCCACAATCTTCCTCAGGGTCCGGACACCTCTTCTCGTTGTGCAGCGTTTTTTTGCCACACTTTCTCCTTCCCACAGACTTCCCACTGAGGTACCTTGATACAGCACTCTGGGAACAGCCTATTCGTTCAGAAATTTCTTTCTGTGTCTTACCCTCTCGCTTGAGGGTGTCAATGATGGCCTTCTGGACAGCAGTCAGGTCGGCAGTCTTACCCATGATTGCGGTTTTGAGTAATGAACCAGGCTGGGAGTTTTTAAAAGCCTCAGGAATCTTTTGCAGGTGTTTGGAGTTAATTAGTTGATTCAGATGAATAGGTTAATAGCTCGTTTAGAGAACCTTTTCCTGATATGCTAATTTTTTGAGATAGGAATTTTAGGTTTTCATGAGCTGTAAGCCAAAATCATCAGTATTAAAACAATAAAAGACCTGAAATATTTCAGTTGGTGTGCAATGAATCTAAAATATATGAAAGTTTAATTTTTATCATTACATTATGGAAAATAATGAACTTTATCACAATATGCTAATTTTTTTAGAAGGACCTGTGTATATATATAATGTGTGTGTGTGTATATATATATATATATATATATATATATATATATATATATATATATATATATATATATAATATTGTAGTAGTTTTTGGGGGGTTATTACTTTCCTGTAAAGATATCTATATATAGCGTATATCGAGATATAGAAAAATATATCGGGATATATTTTTTGCTCTGTATCACCCAGCCCTATGCCATGTCATCTGCTGGTGTTGGTCCACTCTTTTTTCTGAGGTCCAAGGTCAACCCTGCCGTGTACCAGGAAGTTTTAGAGCACTTCATGCTTCCTGCCACTAACCAACTTTATGGAGATGTAGATTTAATTTTCCAACAGGACTTGACACCTGCACACAGTGCCAAAGCTACCAGTACCTGGTTTTAAGGACCATGGTATCCCTGTATTTAATTGGCATCCAACTCACCTGACCTTAACCCCGTACAAAAGCTATTGGGTATTGTGAAGAGGAAGATGCGATATGCAAATCCCAAAAATGCAGAGAGCAACCTGGGCTCTCATAACACCTGAGCAGTGCCACAGACTGATCGACTCCATGCCACGCCGCATTGCTGCAGCAATTCAAGCAAAAGGAGCCCCAACTAAGTATTGAGTGCTGTACATGCTCATATTTTTCAGTTGGCCAAGATTTCTAAAAATCCTTTCTCTGTATTGGTCTTAAGTAATATTCATATTTTCTGAGATACTGAATTTAGAAATTTCCTTAGTTGTCAATTATAATCATCAAAATAAAAAAAAAAAAACATTTGAAATATATCAGCCTGTGTGGAATGAATGAATATAATATACAAGTTTCACATTTTGAATGGAATTAGTGAAATCAACTTTTTGATGATATTATAATTATATGACCAGCACCTGCATAATCCATGGATGCAACATTTTCATTGTGTTATAAATCATCATACTCTTAAAAGATATAACCACAAATAAGTAAATATAATATATGGCATAAAATGTCACTTTGTTTTTTGTTTTGTTTTTTGTTTTCATTAATATGAGTTTCCTATCCTGTATATGGTCCCCCAGTGGCTAGAAATTTTGATAGGTGTAAAACAAGCCCTGGGTCTACTCAATGCTCATCACTGCAGCCTTTCATGTGATTGGAAAAGAGTATTATAATAATTATATAATCAACACTTTCATGATTCGTTAATCTCGACAGCTGTAATAGTAAAAAAAAAAAACATAATAAAAGTATTTGAGAAAGGGTTACAGATGTAATACGCATTTTAAATGCAAAGATTTCAGCCAATCACAACTGTTGCCGTTTACTTTGAGTCTCACAGCAGACACGCCCCTTCAAACAGAGCATTCAAGCCTGAGGACTAAATATATAAAATAATATAAAAATGCCTTTTATTTCTAAATTTTAAATGTAAAAGACAAACTAACAATATAAGCACATATTATAATGCATTATGCATTCATTAAAATGTCTTAAGAATACCCTTGTAATGTGTTATAAATACACGCTTCATAGAAAGTGTTATCGTTATATTTATATAGTGCTTTTCTGGGTACTCAAAGTGCTTTATATGAAAGGGGGAATCTCCTCGTCCACCACCAGTGTTCAGCGTCCACCTGGATGATGCGACAGAAGCCATATTGTGGTAGAACGCCCAAAAAACACAACAACTTATTGGTGGAGAGGAGAAAGAGTGAAGCCAATCAATGTATGGGGATGATTAGGAGGCCATGATGGTCAGAGGCCAATGGGGAAATTGGGGTAGAAGATTAAAAAAAAAAAAAAAAGTGAAGTGACATTCAGCCAAGTATGGTGACCCATACTCAGAATTTGTGCTCTGCATTTTAACCCATCCGAAATGCACACACACACTGTGAGCACACACCCGGAGCAGTGGGCAGCCAATTATGCTGCGGCGCCCGGGGAGCAGTTGGGGGTTCGATGCCTTGCTCAAGGGCACCTAAGTCGTGGTATTGAAGGTGGAGAGAGAACTGTATATGCACTACCCCCACCCACAATTCCGTCCGGCCCGAGACTAGAACCCACAACCCTTCGATTGGGAGTCCAACCCTGTAACCATTAGGCCACGACTTCCCCACAACTACGACTTCTACTGGCAGTTATAAAGTTTCAAGTAGTTTTAGAGCCAATCTTTAGAATAAAAATGGAGCCAATTTTTTTTCAACAAAAAGTATGTTGTATTAATGTTGTAGTTGATGAAACATATTGAATAGTTCTCCTTGTAGAAACATGGTGTTTGTGTATGTAATGTTTTTAAAAATATATTTTTATATTTGCAGGAAGGTTTAGTTTATAAAATTGTATCAGAAAGAACAAACTTTTTCAAATTACTGACAAGTGAACTGTTTTTGCTTTTATTTCAGAGTTTATTGATGAAGGTGAGGAGAACAAAAAATGGAGTGAAGTTGAGGAAAAAACTGGAGAAAAACCTTTGAGTTGCTCTCAAACCAAACAGAAAGATCTAAAGAAAAGCAGAGCCAAGAAAACTTTCACATGTAATCAATGTGGAAATAGTTTTGCACACTTAACAACCCTTAAGAGACATATGAGAATCCACACTGGAGAAAAACCTTATAAGTGTTCACACTGTGACAAGAGATTCAGATACTCATCGCATCTAAAAACACATAAGATGTTCCACAATGGAGAAAAACCTTATAAGTGTTCACACTGTGACAAGACATTCAGATACCCATCGCATCTAAAAACACATGAGATGTTCCACACCGGAGAAAAACCTTATAAGTGTTCACACTGTGACAAGAGATTCAATGGGTCAAAAGACCTGAAAACACATGATAGGATCCACACTGGAGAGAAGCCTTTTAAGTGTTCACACTGTGACAAGAGATTCAATAGGTCAACAGACCTGATAACACATGAGAGGATCCACACTGGAGAGAAACCTTACGAGTGTTCCCTTTGTGACAAGAGATTCAAACAGTCGTCACATCTAAAAAAACATGAGAGGATCCACACTGGAGAGAAATCTTATAAGTGTTCACATTGTGACAGGGGATTCAATAGGTCAACAGACCTGAAAACACATGAGAGGATCCACACTGGAGAGAAGCCTTATAATTGTTCACATTGTGACAGGAGATTCAATAGGTCAACAGACCTGATAACACACGAGAGGATCCACACTGGAGAGAAACCTTACAAGTGTTCACATTGTGACAAGAGATTCAAACAGTCGTCACATCTAAAAACACATGAGAGGACCCACACCGGAGAGAAACCTAATAAGTGTTCACATTGTGACAAGAGATTCAGTAGGTTAGTAGACCTGAAAACACATGAGAGGACCCACACTGGAGAGAAACCTTATAACTGTTCACACTGTGACAAGAGATTCAATAGTTCATCAAGTCTGAAAATACATGAGAGGTTCCACACTGGAGAGAAATTGTACACATGTAATCAGTGCGAGAAGTGTTTCACACGCTCATTACAACTTAAGGATCACATGAACATCCACACTGGAGAGAAACCTTATATGTGTTCACACTGTGAAAAGAGATTCAATAATTCATCAAGTCTGAAAATGCACGAGAGGCTCCACACTGGAGAGAAACTGTACACATGTAATCAGTGTGAGAAGTGTTTCACACGCTCATCAAATCTTAAGAATCACATGAACATCCACATTGGAAAGAAACTGTTCTCATGTGATCAGTGTAATAAAACATTTTTGACGGCTTCAGACCTGAAGAAACACCTGACAGTTCATACAAAGGAGACGCCATATTCATGTTATTTGTGTGGAGAGAGTTTTTCACATTTTTCAATTTTGAAAATACATCAGAAAACACATACTGGTGTAAAAAAGCACAAGTGCTCTGAGTGTGAAAACACTTATACTTCAGCGGGTGGTTTAAAACAGCATGAGAGGATCCACACTGGAGAAAAACCTTATGAGTGTTCACACTGTGACAAGAGATTCAATCATTCAACACATCTGAAAACACATGAGAGGATCCACACTGGGGAAAAACCTTATAAGTGTTCACACTGTGACAAGAGATTCAGTCAGTCAGTACACCTGAAAATGCATGAGATGACCCACACTGGAGAGAAACCTTATAAGTGTGCATACTGTGACAATAGTTTCAGTCAGTCGTCAAACCTGAAAACACACGAGAGGATCCACACTGGAGAGAAACCTTATCACTGCACTGAATGTGGGAAGCACTTCAGTCATTCATCTGCTCTACACATACATGCAAAAAACTATCACCGTAAGGCCCCTTACAAACAGAGATGCATTTAGATGTACATGTACAAATTTTGTATCCTCTTGGTGTGTCCTCTAGAGGGATTCTGCGTTTTGGCAGCATGAAACTGCTAATTTTTCTTAACAGGTCCCAGAGTGGATCAATCTGAAAATGACACCTTTTGCATTTTTGTGTGTAAAGCCAATCAAAATATTTTGTGAAACAATGAAGTAGGGGTGTGTGATATGGTAATTTTTGATTATTAACAATAATAATGCGTTTGCACTCTGCTTTTGAAGAAATGTTGTAGTATCATGCTACAGTGTACATTGTCAGCTGCAGTTCTTAGGGTTGCCACCCGTCCCTTAAAATATGGAATCGTCCCATATTTGAGAATAAAGTAGCGCGTTCCTTTTTGAATCGATACGGGACGGGGTTTGTCCCGTATTTTCGGTGTTGTCTTCATTGCAGCATCTCATGCAGATCATCCCACAGGCATTCTGTGAAGACTTGTCCTATTCTGCCCCTGATTGAGTAATACTCACTGCCATCGGTGGATTGATTGGTCTGTTTCAGGTTCACGGCCAATCTGAGTCAGAGGAGGGCGGGTCTCTTGTCAGAGAGTCGATTTGAAAGAATGGAGGAGGCTGATCAAGATACGCCCCCAGCGTCCAGAGCTGAAACGAAAGCGGATGCAAAGGACCGACAAAATTGGGAAGAATCAAATCCTTGGCTGGAAAGTGTGTAAAGCACAATTTGTCGGCGAGGGTTCTCTGTTTCGCACGGTGGCTTGTCAGATGTGTGACAGCATGCCTCGGGAGAACAACATTCATACACTTTACAATAAGGTTCATTTATTAAACATTAGTGGATTAACTAACATGCACTAACAATGAGTAAGCAATACATTTGTTACAGTTATTAATCTTTGTTAATGTTAGTTAATAGAAATAAATCTGTTCATTGTTTGTTGATGTTAGTTCAGTGCATTAACTAATATTAACAAGATTTTAATAAAGTATTAATTAATGTGGGAATTAACATGAACAAAGATGAACAATTGCTGTATAAGTGCAGATCATCATTAGTTAATGTTAATTAATGTAGTTAATCAAATAAAGAAGTGAAGTCTGCACACTGAGAACTACTGCTCCAGAGGAATTTAATTAAGCTCAAGCAACGTTGCGACCTTCAGGTCTTCATCAGGCACAATTAATGTAGTTAACTAATGAACCTTATTATAAAGTGTTACCGATTTGTTTATTACGATTAAGGTGTACAGTCAGACCCATAAGCATTATTTTAATAAGAGATAAGATAGATATATTTAATAATAAAAATATATTGCCTAATTGAAGCAAATAAACAACTAATTTAAATGATTGCATTCTTCAATAGGCTACTGTAGAATTAACAATATATAAAATAGATTAACTTACCAATAATAATAAATAATAAAAAATTTTTTTTAAATGTTAGTAGACTGGTTATATATTATGTGGTTTCACTGTTTGGATGGTTTTGTCTGCAAACAATGACAAATATTTGATCAAAAATCTGTTCACGGCACCTTATACAATTATTAAAGTTCATAAGCAATTAATATTTTTATGAAAACATTTTAAGTTGTGATTTACCACCACTGGCACATCATCGGACCTGTGGTCATCGTAGCCCTGAGGGGCGTCCCCCCCCCCAGGCGTCTGTTATTTTTCTGTATTGAAGGTGGCAACCCTAGCAGTTCTGGTGTCTCTGTCTGTTTTTGTACAACATCACATGCATTCACATCAGTGTTAACTCTGCTTTAGAGTTACTCTCACGGGTCTCTGCACTTATTCGCAGACACAAAAGTACATTATTTTTTATGTGCTTATGTTCTTTAAAGCTTTATGTGCTGGTTAAATGTTTTAATTCATGCGCTGGTCTGATGTATGCTTTTTCTGAGCGTTGCGTACACCTTCACCAAAAAGCCTGTCAAACAGCGCCTGATCGCTGAACTAAATTATCTGTTGCGCTTATACTGTCAAAACACAAGGTTTACAAATATACTCAGATGGTTTGTGTAAAATGAAAGTAAGCAGTTGAGAGAAAAATGGATGCGCACTTGTAAATTAGATGCATGCTGGTCTTAAAGGGATGGAACTTAATATGCAGTCTACTGTCATTGGGGATAGTTCACCCTAAAATTTAATTTCTGTAATTATTTGCTCACTCATGTTGTCCCAAAGCTGTATTCATTTCTTTCTTACACTAAACACAAAAGGAAGATATTTTGAAGAATATGGGTAACCAAACATTTGCTGGTCCAAAGTGAATTTGAATAAATAAATAAAGCGCAATGGCAGAATTGACAGACCGATGACAATTTGTATTTTTGGGTGAACTATTCTTTTAAGGGTAATAAAATGAAGTGCAAAGAGAAAAATCACTCACTATTCTTGACTTTTATTGAAAATAAACTTGTTAAATTACAAAAAACTGTTGTAACATTTGGACAAAAAATAAAATGAAATAACTTTTTGTAAGGGTAATCAAAACAAAGTGCAAAGAGAAAAATCACACTATTCTTGACTTAAAAACTGTTGTAATACAGTTGCTTTAGGAGTTAGTATATATAGTGTTTATATTTAGATTTGTTCATTAAGTTTATTGAATGTTCCTGCTAAGTAAAACACACACACAGTAAAGATTATTTAATAGTTTATTAAACATAGAAGGGTGCACACTTCTTAAGTTTCTTTGTTTGTACCTTACCTGAGTCCTAGAGTCTCTGGCCATTGAGTGAATGGTCACATTCCATGAGTCACCAACATTTAAGTAAATGTTAAAATGCATGTTTTGTTGTGAAGCTTTTTGTTTGGTAGAAGTTACATATTTAAAGGTTGTTCGTGCTACCCAGTCAGTCGGTTGATCATCTGGGCTGATTTCATTTCTTCCATTGTATTGTTACTCTGCTAGCAGGGCAGATTTATTCTTTTTTTAGGCCTGCTTTTCAATTCAGTTATTTTTCCTTTATTTTAGTTGAACTTGTAAGATTTATGTTAAACTGGACTTTTGATATATCTGCTTCTGTGGGTTTGATTAACATTTTTGTTATTGTTTTGATTAAAGAATAAATCAACCATTTTTTCCCCCACAACTCTCCTGCTTGTTCTTGGCTACCACCACAGTATCTTTGTTCTTAATTTTTAACACACTACGGCTCCTTGAAATACTTAAGTTTGTGAATCTGGAAAAAATGTCAAGGCCCTGGAAAGTTTTTTAAAAATAAACTTACATAGATACAGGTTCTTGAATATATCATGTGCAAGAAGTTTTCTGGGGAAAAAATTATATAATCCCTCTGGTCCGCTAATGTGCTATTTGACCAACACTTCGTGGCCTATGCCTTGATTTACTTTTTTTTTTTTTTAAATGCATTTCCACGTAACGTTACATGTAAGATACATTAGCCCCTTTCACACTGCAAATTCGGACCCAACATATTGCCGGAGCATTGCCGGGTCGCCTTCTGTGTGAAAGCAACCACGTCCCAGGATTGATTCCGGCATTGAACCCGGGTTGGGGACCTACTAACATTGCAGGGTTCGACCCGGGACGAGCGCTGTGTGAACAAAAGCCAGATCCAATGCCGTGCGACTCTTTTACCGACTGTTTTGAAGGAAGATCAACGTTCGCGACGAACAAATATGTGCAAACTATAATGAAGCAGAGATCAGTTAGTTCCTCACTTTCCGCACTGACGCTGAGAGCGTTCACTAGCTTAAGTGAAAGTATAACGTGCCTAAAGTTTTTGACTCGTGCATTACACATCACGCCCTGATGTCACCTGTCGTTATGGGACCTTTACGGGTTGTGTGTGAAAGCACGCACATATCCCGGGTAATCTCTGGCAGTGTGAAAGTGCACAATCTAGCGACTCAGGAACAATTGCCGGAACACTTTACCGTGTATTTGCCAGAATGGCAGTGTGAAAGGGGCTTTTGTGTTGTACATTACCATGACATTCAAATGCACAAAAAACTACTACAATGGTACCTCAACGTTTCACAGACAAACCATGAAACTAATGTTCAAATGATAATGTAAACTCGTAAGCCAAGAAAAACTTAAAAGCATATTCATTTATCTTAAATCTTATGGTTACATTAGCCTAAGCGCTTTTCAGTAAAATCTATGCAAAATGAGGTTGCCAACCATTCTTTATAATACAGAATTGTCGTGTATTTAAGCCATCACTGATGCGTTCTTTATGAAAGTTTTACAAAACAGTTTGTCTTGTATTCGCAGGAATATGCCATATGGCCATCTAGACCATACAAATAAAAAATTAATAATTCTTTTTTCACAAATCATTGTTTGAACTGCGAATGTAGCCTCTAAAGGAAGGCTTTAAGACCTTGCAGAATACTCTGCCACCTAAACACTCCCACTTCAGATGTACAGTCTTTGCCTGGCTTTATCAACTTGTGTTTGAATGTGGGTAGTCCAAGTCAGGTCCTCGGAGATGTTTACACCAAGGTACTTGAAGCTGCTCACCCTCTTCACAGGGGTCCTGCTGATCATAAGAGGAGTTTATAGGGCTGTTGCTGTCTCTTCCTGAAGTCCACAATCAGCTCTTTAATTTTGCTCCCATTCAGAGAGACAGTTGTTCTAGCACCTGTGGTGTATTTTGCCGGTTCTCCAAAGAATCGAACTCGGTCAGGGATTTTTCTCTCAGAAGAAAAGACTTTATTTTAAGCAAAACAAAGCCGAGAGCTCGTTGCAAGGAGATCTCTCGAAATGCAATTTGGTTTCTCCTTATATACACTATATGGGGCGTTTCCAAATAGTCAAACTTTTCCTTATGCTTGCAATTTTGATCCCTCCCTAGGGAGGAGAGGCCCCTACTTGTTTTTGTATAACGAAAGGCCCTTTCTGGCCATATGTTTCTCATCAGTTCTGAACATTACAGCACGTAAGCAACTTTCTATCCATTACCTATAGGATTATAATGGAAAAACAACTAGCAACAAAAATGGCTTGATTCACATTGATTATTCTTGATTGATTAAAATCTTACTAATAAAAATCTTCCACACACCATGATGTTAGTTTCTCTAACTCCTCCAAGTATGTAGTCTCATTGTTGAGAATGAGGCCCAGAACCATCAGCAAATATAATCCTGGATATGGAGCTGTGCGAAGACATGCAGTCATGTGTGTAGAGAGAGAGTAGATCAGGGGACTCAGTACACAGCCCTGTGCGGCTCCTATGTTTAGGGTGATGGAGTTGGAGGTGTACTGGCCTACTTTCAGCACTTGAGGTCTGCCAGTGAGGAAATCAAGAATCCATTTGCAGAGTGAAGAATTCAGGCCGAGGTCCATGAGTTTGGAAGCTAGTTTTATGGGGACTATAGTATTGAATGCTCAGCTAAAGTCAATAAATAGCAGCCTTACATAGTTCCTGTTATTGCTGTCAATGTGCGTTAGGGAATAGTGCAGGTTGTGAGAGATGGCATCAAGAGTGCATCTGTTGGGGCGATAAGCAAATTGAAGAGGGTACAACATATCCAGGATGGAGGAGCAGATGTAGTTTTTAACCAGTCCCTCAAAGATCCTCATGACTATTGATGTGAGGGCAACTGGATGATAGTCATTCAGACAAGAGGGTTCATTGTTCTTAGGCACAGGGATGATTACTGATTTTTTTAAAGAAAGTGGGAACCACTGAGGCAGCAAGAGACTCTTTAAAAACAGATGTAAACACACCAGCGAGCTGATTAGCGCAGTACCTCAGAACATGACAAGAAATCCTATCAGGTCCGGCTGCTTTCCTGACGTTCACTTGCTTAAGAGCGGCATGGATTGTTTACTGCGGCACGGATTGTTCTGTCCACCCATTTTTTCTGATTTGAGAAGGTCCTTATAGATATTGTTTCAGTTGCTTGCTCTTTTAGCATATTAACAAAGCTTAATGCTACTTCGTGAACTCGCTGACGTCAGATTAACTTGCCCTAAACATGTCCCAATCTACATCATCAAGAGCCACCTGTAAGCATGGCTTCTGAATGGGCGGACTATCGCGTCACCACCCTCTGCACTGGGGGACCTTGAACAAGTATTTTTGTATATTCCAGTTTGAGGATAATGGTGGCATGGTCTGATTTACCGAAAGCCGGTAGTGAGCGAGCTTTGTAGGCATTCTTAAACTGAGTGTAGCAATGATCCAATGTGTTCGGTCCTCTGGTTGAAAAGGATACATGTTGGTAAAAATTAGGCATAACTTGCCTGTGGTTGGCTTTGTTAAAGTCCCCAGCGATGATAATAGCAGCATCAGAATGTTTGTTGATGTTGCCGCTGAGGAGCCAGGAGGTGGAGCACAGGTGGAGCCACTTAAGATAATACACCTTAGGGTATAAATACAGCTGAATTAGCCTACCTGTCTCCATTGACGGTTTGTCAGCATCCCGGTTCGCTCTGTCTGTCATCTTATCACAGACCCAATTTTCCTTCCAGCGAGGAGATCCATACCAGATCTGCTACTTTTGCTAATACCCATGATCATTAAATACGGCCGTTGAGCACCATCAAACGTCATCACGACAGCTGCTTTTCTCGTCAAGCCACACGTCGTGGACAATAGACCGTGCAAAGCCCGAGCTCGCTTGACACAATGATTGATCCGATCAAGACCGGGCTCTCCTCGAGCGCTGGAATAACAGCAGCAGCAGGCATTCAACCAGCTTGGGCCGCATCTCAGTTACTGCAGCAAGCCTCTCACTTCCCCAGTTTGAGGCTGCCTCCTCTAGCGGTGCAGACCGTGCACCGTAAGTCAATAAATTTTCAGGTGTAGATGCTAAATATAGGTTCGCGGCTAGAAAGTAGTGCGGGAGCTGCGTGGAGTTCCGATCACATACGTATGCGGAAATTCCAGATCCGATTTGAGCCTTGGATGCATTCAAATATTTGAACTTCTGCGACTAGACCGTATGCGAACACCAGACCGGATGTGATGTATTCTAATCAAATCTATCGGTGCGAGGTCAAAATTACCAATATTTTGTTAACTTTAACATTATTCTTCAAACATAAATTATGTAAAACGGTGGTTTATATTAATTATGTGAGGAATAATTATTAAACCATTATTAATGTGATTAGCCCCATAAAACGTTTGGGGCTAATCACATTTTTAATCATTTTTTAGGTTGCCCCATCAAATGTTACTCTTCCCACAGCTAAGGAGGGGGAAGTCATGGCCTAGTGGTTAGAGAGTTTGACCCCTAATCTTAGGGCAATACCATGACTGAGGTGTCTTTGAGCAAGGCACTGAACCCCCACCTATTAGCCGGGCGCCGCAGCATAAATGGTTGCCCACTGCTCCGAGTGTGTGTTCACGGTGTGTGTGTGTGTGTGTGTTCACTGATGTGTGTGTGCACTTTGGATGGGTTAAAAGCAGAGCACGAATTATGAGAATGGGTCACCATACTTGGCTGAATGTCATGTCACTTTCACTTTTTTTCACTTTCAACAACTACAGCAGCCGAAGCAAAAGAGGACCAAATCTCTCCTCCTCTTCTCATGCTCCCCTTTACTTCTCTCTTTTCTGTATCTCCCCACTGCCACAGCAGTGTCTGCTCCCACAGGAGCCTTTTCTGTATCTCCTTACTGCCACAGCAGTGTCTGCTCCCGCAGGAGCCTTTTCTGTATCCCCTCACTACCGCAGAAGTGTCTGCTCCCACATGAGCCTTTACTGTTTCTCCCGACTGCCACAGCAGCGCCTGAACTTAATCTTGTTTCTGTTGTGGTGTGTCGGCCTCATCATGAGGCGCGTGGTCCGGAGCGTACGACCAATGCATCAGTTTCAACTAAACTTTACTCCAAATATATGAACTTACCTGTTTTGAATACTATATTTAACATGTTCGTTTACGTCCATATTAGAGTTTAATTGTTGAACTTTAAATGTAATCCACTATTGTTTTCAGCATTGACCGATTTGCAGATCATTTAGACAGATAACTTCCATGTGCAGATGCAGCAAATTTTTCACCAGACAAGCGAGATGACAGTAGTACCCAATTACGTGAACTAGCTTTTTATAGTAGTTTTATATTTAACAGTTTATCAGTGAAAGTCTGAAAGTATATATTTTTTTAGACTATTGGTGATTCCATAGGCTCTCTTTCTTTCAAATGCATGGTTTAAAACAGCAAATAGTCATGCCATGACAAGAACAGAGTCTCTCTCTTACTCCACCCAAGCACGATAACATCGTCGATACGTATCGTCGAGCTCATGCGCTGACAAGATGACGATTGACAATGAGCATATCGTTGATTCATGGCACTTATTTGGGGTACACTGGCACAAGATTTGTAATTTTTCAAATACAATGACTGCACCAAGATTTTCTGACTTGCTTTCGGAAGCAGCTCGTTGGATTTGTTAAACAATTATGCAAGCAATCCTCATAGCGTCTACCCTTTAGACAACCAAATTGTTCTTAGTATTGAACCTCTGTCAGGCACTGCAAGAGTGCTCTCGGTTGAGCCAACCTTTGCCTTTTCTGTTCCAAAAAAATAAAACTCCTTCACTGTCTGGCCAAATACTGCCCATTCAACTTTACCTTTTCATCTTACGTTCAGAGAGGCTTTCTCGTTTGATGTCGTGAGTATTTACCACCCATCAGACATCGGTGAGAGCCCGTCTAGACCACATTATTTTTTCCTTTCTACGGTCGGCAAGGCTTACCCATTCGATGCCGTGAGTATTGAGCTCTTGTCGGATGTTGGTGTGAGTCTAACGGCTAGACAACTTTTTTCATCCTTTGGTCAAATAATGCTTACCCATCCGATTCCGTCAGTATTGAGCTCCCATGGGATGCTGGCGCGAGCCTCCAGGCCACACACCCTTACCTTTTGCTCCTACCGTCATCGAGGCTTACCTGTTCGATGCCATGAGTATTGAGCTCACATCAGATGCCGGTGAGAGCCTCCTGGCAACACAAATTTACCCTTTCCGTCTTACGTCCAGAGAGGCTTACCCGTTCGATGCCTTGAGTATTGAGCTCCCATCGGACGTCGGCGAGAGCCTCCCGGATAGACAACCTTACCTTTTCCTTTCTACGGTCGGCGAGGCTTACCCGTTTGGTGCCTTGAGTTTTGAGCTCCAATTGGACATCGGCGAGAGTCTCACGGCCACCTAACTTTTCGTTCCTGTTCGACGGGTGACAGTGCTCGCTGTACGACGACAAGAGTCTCCACATCCCATCAAACTCTGTCCAAATATTTTCCCCCCTCCTTGTGTGGATTACCTGTTCGATGTTCTGTTCCAGTCGAGGCAACTCGGGCCCTCCTGGTCGAGCTATCCAATCACGTTGCTCCTCCGCTATAGGCCGGTAGGGCTCATCCTTTCGAATGCAGTGAGGTGCTCCGGTTATGCAGCGTAGTCCGATACAAGCAGCCGGTAGGACTTATCTCTCCAAATAGGTAAAGTTGCTCCCACTGGAGTACATAGGCTCTTCCAGCCTGCCAACCAGCTGACTTTCTAAATATCAGTCCCCGCCATGATCTCAACGCTATTGTGCGGGGGTTCTTAGTCTGGCGGCTGTCCTTTGCTTTTTGGGGGGTACTCTAGGTTCAGGCCATTCCTGAGCTCGGAGTTCCTTCCCCGGACAGCACGCCAAATATGCATTATAATACTTCAGCTAATTATATGTAAGTGTGAACTCGTGAAATGTAGTTTCATAATAAGGTTCGGGAGGAGCACGTCAGATACTTTGCCTAATTAACACAGGTGGAGCATCCCCCAGCATCCCCCCTCCACCCCATCTACTCCACTAGAGTTAATTTTACACTTTTATATACGGGGGTGGGGGGGGCTCTATGTTCGGGCCATTCCCGAGCTTGGAGCCCTTTACCAGGACAATAATACTTCAGCTAATTATACGTAAGTGTGAACTCGTGAACCACAATCTAAGCGGAGGTACCTGGACGGCTACAATTCTCGGCGGCCCCATCTTGTTAAAAAAGTGCTAAAGGAAAAAGGTGTTCATTTTTTTCAAACACCCTACAAAAGCATACAAATCCATAGGGATAGTGGCGTTGGAACATACAGCAGCGCACACAATGCTGGGATGGAGTTGCAGAAGCGGGGGTTGGAAGTGGAGGTGCTGACAGTGGTTACGGAAGAAGTCACTATGGAGACTCGACTACAGAAGCCCTTGGGATGGCAGCGGAGGCTACTACTGTGCAAGAAGGCAAGAGAAATTTCAGAGAAGCGGGAAAAA